>NW_022200123.1:65267-74186 GCF_009176525.2 Contarinia nasturtii | reverse complement strand
CCAATTTGTAAGAATTTCTGTTAAAATATTACCATATTAGAGGGAAACCTTATAGAGTATTATTTTTGTGTGTTGATGAAATCCGGTCAAATGATTTTTTTATAACTTGACTGGTTGGTACTTCTCTATCTTTGAATCAGAAAAAAGGGAATAAAAATGTCAAGTTGTGTTTGGTTTTATTTGAAAAAAAAATTGCATCAAATATTTTTTTCACTGTCAGTAATTTCGACTATATTGGAATAAGAAGCGATTACAATTGTCTTTGTTTCGAATAGTATGTGGAACTTTGTTTGTCAAGTCTTTTGTCATTCTCGATTTGCTTTACTATCTTCCATAAAGTTGATTTCCTTCGACGATCATCAGCGAATTGTTTTGTCAATGAAGAGAGAAATCCAATTAAAATCGATCAAAATGTACAAGGCAAATGGTTTCGTCTCTCTGTTTTTTTTTTGTCATTATTGTTCAAGGCGAGTTTTATCACGTAATTCAAATAAATATTGATAGAATTCCAGTTGAAAAAGACAAACGTTAGATGTTTTACAATTTGCAAAGGAAGGAAAAAAAGGATAAGATACAAATTGCGATTGAGATGTTTTATGGAAAAGAAAGTGAGCCATCATTTGGTAAGTACGATAGAAAGAAGAGTGTTCACATGGTGATGGAGAATCGAGTAGCAAGCAAATTATTTCTCAATTTGCATTTAATGTATTTCGATTGATCGATTTGCCAATTCAGGACTATGTTCGACACACAGAATACGAAAGCGCACCGATATGACAGAATACAGATTGTTAAAACAACTTCAGCGACTTTCTGCTTTGGCTTTACAATAAGACGAGCATACATTCATTCTCACGCGCACGCGCCACGAATTTATCATTTAAATTTATATACTTATTTATTTTCACATTACGGATCTACTGTGTGCACATACCGTGATGCTCTTCTACTGTGAACATTGTTTTTTTTATATACGTTGATACGAAATACGGAAATGATAGAATGCAAAATTTAAATATTGAAAAGAATGAGTGCGAAAAATAGAGATGGAAGCTAAGAAGGAAAATCAAGTTGAAGTATAAGCGAACAAATAGATTACCTCAAGAAATGGCGACAAGATACGCGATGATAAAATGTATATAACTGATTTTCATGGAAAACTCGTATTGATAATATGTAAGTAGACTTGCATAACAATAGAATCAGAATTCAACGAAATGCGGCTGAATGGATTGCGCTGTGCATTGGCCACGGCAACGTTCACTATATCTATGGAAATGCTCTATTTGTAACGATATGGATGTCGTGTGTTGGTGATGCTAAAATGGCTTTGTAGTTGTCATTGTTTGGATTTTCTTGGGTGTCGCTAAGTGGAAACGTTACTTTCTGCCATTGTCGCTTGTACAACAGATAAAAACGAGATACGATTACCCAACAACGTCAAAAGCATCTCATTTGTTCTATTTTCCAATACGAAACACGAATATTACATTTTTCTCGCTTCCATTTGACATTTTTCACATTTGCACACCGTCACCGTTTCTTACCATTATGTACGAAACTTTATTCACCGGATGTATATTTCTGTGTTCATTTCATCCTTTTGCCATTTGAGCCAACATCAGAAGTTAACTTTATTTCGATCGACGTCGTCTTTCTCGTCGTTGCCATTGCCATTTTTCCAATTTTTACAATATTTTGCATTTTGAAGGCGATGTCGTGTCACATCACTCTCAACTCTATTTTCTACCATCAATTTTGTTTACAAAATCATCATTTGTGTATTTCGCTTCTGGCGCATGTTGATTCCAAATACCGAAATCGATCCAAACGAAAGAAGCTGCTCTTGCATCGAATTGCAACAATCTAAAATAATTCACAAACCTTTCAATTTTCAAAATAGATCGAAGACAAGCAGACAGCTTGGTACGGTAGCGATGAATTCGACGTTGTTGTTTTTTTTCAATATTCATCTGTGACATAATACGCGTTGCTAAGCAGAAATTACACAACTATTGAAGCTTACCATTTTACTTTGGGTTGTCAGCAATAACTTGAGAAATGGCAACGGACGAGGAAAAAATGAAACTATTTTATATTGGTGTCGGTTTGCTTGCTGTCAACCGATGAATATGCTCTATTTGTCAACCAGCATACCATAAACCTGATGAACATAACAACATTTTTTCTCTATATTTACCGCAATCAATCACGTTTTATTTTTTTCCATTTAATATTTAATTTGATTCGAATAGGATGTGCTTGTAGACATCATATGTAGTAGGATGAGTTGGGTTGACTATGGAAAAAATATGAACCGAATATATTGTCAATGTTTTGAGAATTTGAACTTTATGCACGGATATTGTTCATTTCGTTTAAAAAATTTACATTTCATCTTTGAAATTTAGCAAACGATGACCTTTGTCCATCTTATTCCATTTTATTAGACCGAACAAGGAAATTCAAATGAGAGAAAATGGAGAAATACTTTTGTTCCTCATATACGAGTAGATGGAAATAAAATATTGTGTCTTTTTGTTCTCAGAATCAGTAACATACAATTGCATATATGCAATTTTTATATATGTAAGAAACGACATTTTTTCCATCGAATTGTTGAATTGCTATGTTAACCATTACATTTATCTCGTTTATGATGGCATCGATCCAATTTCATAACAACATATTGGTTCAGAATATTTTTTAGTTTTTAACATTTCAATACTGATTGTTGGTGTATATGTATGCACGTTTATTCAAAAAAAGAGAAGATATTACTTCGTTATTAAGTGCAAATCATTATAAATGAGTTTACAACGTGCCTTCATTTGAACAGGAAAAAAGATATATTCCATCGACATTTGTCGACCGATCGATTACTGCACTCAACCTGTCGTCATGTCGACTACACAAGAGTCACCGTGAACTAGAATGATACCACGAATGCAAATATCTGCGATGCATATTATACCATGAACCCGACGAACTCAACGTTGATTGCTCTTATTTATATAGCAAAAAAAACCAATCATATCACATTTATTATTACACATATCAGACGTCACATTACGGTGACTGCTATATTACGGGAGCATCGTAATTTTAGTACTATTTGTGGCATGTTGTGGTTAGCGTCCTTTTTTCTCATGTTGATGTTGTTGATTGTGTTTTTGCTATAGTTTTCATCTATTGCCAGCAAAATAAAAACAATCTACGTGCCTTCGGTCGTAAGGTGTTGGTATATGAAACGATAATGATGATGGTGATGATGATGATCATGTTATTATTGTAATAGCATCATAACGAGCTCTTTGGTATTTTCTCCACCCGCCATTCTGCTTCGCCTTTTTTTTGGACAAATTACGTAAACAAAAATTCAAATGTTCACCCCATCCAACGTTTGGTTCAAATTTTTGTTGCTAAAATCACGTTTTTCACTTTTTATCCAGATTCAAAACCGACCAAATTATACGCTCGAGCATAGCATTTTAAATGCTTTTTCTCTTTGATGAAAATTCCATTTGAAAAATACAATCTGTTTTTTAGCTACATTTTTGCTGTCACGCAAAAAAAGGTGCAATTCCACGCTATACATTTTACCTCTTGGCTGTATTCACAATTTTAGCTTAAAAAAAATCACATCCGATGTAATTCGCACGACAGAGTAAATTCTTTTTCCGCTCAATCTTAGTTCGTGCACGAAAAGTCCCACAATTTCATCTGTTATCTTATATTTAAGTTTTATTGTCGGTTGAAAGTCATTTGTTTACCGCTAGCTTTCCTCACATGCTTTTTACAAGATGTACGTGTACGCCAGTTTTAAAGTATCTTAATCATTGTGAACTACAATTTATTCACTTCTTTGTACAGTTTTTTGTTCTGGTTTCTATTGTCATTTTTTATGATTGTGGTCTTGGCCATAAACCATTTTTCAAAGCAGTTGGTTTTTCTTTTGCTTTGATTTTACATAGTTTACATCTAAAAAACTTTTCTCAGTTGTTCATTGTGCGAAATTCAAGCAAAGAAGAATGGCCCAGCCATACAAACTTTTAAAGTGGAATATTTTTTTTCTTTACGGAAAGAGTAAAAGTATGATAACGAAGAGCTAAGAAATATGGTGAAGTATTGCAAGAAATTTTTGTCACGCTACTACGACGTTTGTCCTTTTTGAAAAAAGACATATTTTCAAGTGATTTGAACACAATACAAATACAAAAATCTACAAAGAAGGTTACCAATATATTCTGTGATCTAAGTATTACTTTGGAGATTTCTGCTCTATTTCATTTGTGTTTTAATCAGGTTCTTAATTCAACCTCTTAATATATGATTATTGATAGAATGGTAAATAAAACAATGTGCTTTGATAGCGAAAAAAATCTAATATCGATTAATTTAGTTATTTAAATCATGAAAACATAATTACAGTTCTTGACAACTACCTGTTTCATAAAAAACTACTAATTTAGAACACATACACATGTGTTACATACACTATAATTTTTATGTGAAGTAAACTAGTATATATTTCATTTTTCTCAGTTATCAACAAAAATATAATTACATCAAATTCTTTATGGTTACGGAATTTTTTTTCAATAACAGACGATAACCTTTTTGGTAACATTTACCGTTGAAATATCAACTTTTATCCTTTTTTCAACCATTGATTTGAAACACGAGTGCAAGTCTTTAACAAAATTCAATTTAAGTTTTATCAAGAAAAACGTCATCATTTCCATCGTTAAAAAAGAAAAAAAACATACCCAATAGTTTATACTATTTATTTACTCTTCTTTTTTTGACGAAAAAAATGCTTTGAAACATTCCAAAAAGAACTCAATTGTGTGCTCAATTCATTTATCTAATGAAAAGTACTTCATTTTAATATAAATGAGTTGACGAGAAAAAAAGTACGCATCATTGGGACTTGTTGCTTTTTGCCAAAGTAACATTTTGCAGAATGTGTTTGTAGTGCAGTGAAAAAAAAATTAATGACAGAGTCTTGTGTTGTGTGCATGCATTTCGTGGAATTCCTGAAAATTTCATCAACACATAGCCGTATGCAAAGTGGTGAAATGAGTCCCATACTCTTAAATTTTACTTAAAAATGTTTCAAGCAACATCGAACTTATCATCGAATAGATGTGCAAAACTTGGTAAATAATTTAGAAGTCTAAAAGTCAGTGTAAACAGCTAGGTCATTGACGGTTTGTCGTGGCGAAAATATTGCTATCCGCGTTTTAAAGTGAAATCAAATTGACTTTGTGAAATTGTTGTTATTGAAAATTTAAATATTTCTTCTCAAGTACAAGTTTGTGCCCTGCAACATCAAAATGTTTCAGAGTCGGTTTAAAATGGCACCACTTTAGCTATTGCATACACACTTACTTTGATGTGCCATTCATTTTGGCCTCTCGCGCTACTCCTTGCGCAAACTCAATGCAAACCGTGGAGTTTCTTGCTAATTTTAATTAAAATGCATCGTTGTTTTAATCATTTTCTCTTTGCATTTGTTCAAGCCATTTGGCTGGCATTCGTTGATGATGTTAAATATGTATCCAATGCAATGTTTACATTGCCTGCATGGCAGCACCAATATACAAAGTACTACGGTGTTTTGCTGAAATGACGAGGTAAAGACGAGAAAAGAAAACATTCGAAAGAAAATTAATTCAAATTTTCCTACGCGTCTAAAAAGCGAAACGCGTTGAATGCATCTATGTACGACCAATTTTGATGGTGACGACAGTAATCAAATTGCACGTATGCAAAATTACACGCGCCAGTATGTGTGTGCGTGTGAGAGAGAGAGGGGTCGGAGGTTTGAATATTCAAAGGCATGCAATATTATTAATATTAACGAATTCAACGACATGGAAATTAAATTAAATAAGTCGTTGAAAAGCGAATAAACAAATGGAAATGCTAACATTTGCGTACTCCGAACAAAACTAGCATAAAGCGTTGCATAGCCAATGAGCCGCAAGCAAATGAACATTAAAAGCAATGCGATGTAACAGCATGCTATGTATGTTGATGCATTTGCTCAGCGAGTACGCATAAAAAAACAACCGGATTGTCGTTGCTTCGTCGTGAACGTTAGTAAATGGCAAATGAGAGAAGCGAATTGAATAATAACCTCTTGTACACCCCAAGAAAATTTTAGTTTTCTCAAGCTTTCTACATATGAGAATGGGTCCAATTGACACCACAAAAGGAAATGGGTTAAAATGGAATGGGACAACGAAATCGTGGTTTCAGAGAAACTGTAGCACAAAGGTGTTTTTTTATATCAGACAGTCTTGAATAGTTGGTTGTTCTTGCGTTGGCGAATCCACAAAAATGCATTCACTTTTGATAATTAGCTAAATAACAATTCACACGACTAATTTCCCATCGTGACATGCTCATCCGCACTCCAATTGCAATAATATCACGCTTAGAATTCCTTCTAATTTCTCACTCATTCCTTCTCAAACTGGTTTAAAACAGTCATTTTTAATCCCTTAAGAAATTGCCAATTTATACACAAACGAGACAATCAACATGGATAAATGCATTTCGACGAGAGAGAAAAAAATACAGTCATTTTTACCATTCGCAATGCACGAACCGAACGGACGGACCGAAAGAGGCGAACTTAATGTTGCTCCATAAATTCTATTTAATACACAACGTGTGCGGCTGCAACTGAAGGAGAACAATGGCAACAGTAAAAAACAATTTAATTTTATTAGCTCGCATTTGCATTACAAGTAACGGTTTTCGCGCGTAAAATGCCAAAACTACAGTATTTAGTTGGTGTGTTTAGCATGTGGGAAATAGGGAAAAAAAAGCAAAGACGAATCTTACATTCGCAAATGCAAATAACTTGTCTTGTAAAACACATAATAGCAATGCGACGGACAATAACGAATGCAATTTTAAATGTAATGATCTGCTTGACAACTTTACATATTGGGAATGACTGACAACAGAGAAGCCAAATTGTGCGCACAATGCACGGTCATTTCATGATAAATTCATATTTTATGAGCAATTTCGTTCGTTGTTGAATTCGTACTCGCGATTGCAATTATACGAGTGTCATCCATCAGCACAGTGCGCTCATTTAATTAGAGATTGAATTTGGGACATATTTATTGCATCACGTTTAATTGTTTCGGATTTATTTTCGAGCTTATAAATCCTCCGGGAAAACAACTTTAACCTATCAATCCAGAAATGTTCCATTTACGGCGACGTTAATAGAAATTGAAAGCCAAAAGATATTGGTTTTTATTACGTTGTGCCAATTTCAAATTCAAAGGTTGTTTGGTTGATGAACTCGACAACGTAGGTCTTTTTTAAACGATCGAAATCGCGCGACGCTGAAAAATGTGCGCATTGTCAACAATAATTTGTTGGGCTCATAATTTCACATTTTGGTTAATTTGTTGCTACGTGTTCTATTTTCATTAGAAAAACACAACCACTCTCGCTCTCTCTCTCTCTCTCTCTCTCTCTATCAATCTTTCTCTTTTGGATGATTGTATTCGATTACGAATTTGAACATGTTTTCAATTTCGTGGGGCCGATTGACACATTTAATGCAAAGTATCACATGTGACAAAGTGAATCAATGCCATAAATTAGTATTCAGTGCTTAGCATTGGCAATAACATTTGAAACCAAAACTGAAATTGAATCAAGCACACACACAAACACACACATTTTTTTATGTGTGCAAAAACAATCGAACGGCCATTCATTCTTTTTTCTCTCTTTTTGCTAGTAATTTAATAGAGCGCACAAACAAATAATTGCACAGTGGATACTTAATGGAAGGCCGAATGAACTGATTTGATTGTACCGCTGAACATTTTGGACATGGTTCAAAATCGACAACAATTGCAATGGCATCATTAAATTTAAGCGTTATTTATTTTGATTCAATTTAATTGTCTCTTTGCAACTGTGCAACTGTCAATTATATCGTCGGCCAATCGGCAGAGAAAAAAACATCGATTGTTGTTGTTATTGTTTCAAACACGTTCGAGAAGTGATTGAAACGAGAAAAAAAATTCGAACATTAATTCAATTATACCTTGAAATTGTTTGGATGTTCGCGCACTTGCACATGCATGTTTCGAAAGTGTGCAAATTGATTTTCAATTATGCCTCACAGCTTCAACGTTTTCATTTGTATTTACTTGGTAAAAATGGTTCAGACCAATTTATATTCAATTCGATTGTAGCATTTTTGATATGATTTCTCTTTGTACTTATAATCTCTGAGAAAACTACAGTACGTTTTTTTTATATAGAGTCATCGATTTTTTAGACAAACATTTCAAATATCTTAAAAATATTTTTGGTGTCGCTAGATGGCAGACAAATTTGACAGTTCTCAAATCATCAGTACAGTGTTTGTTGTGCAATCAAAACATGAATTCCGAAAAAATTTCAAAACAGTTTTGAAGCAGTTTTTTTGCATTTGCACCCGTTTGGACCAAAATGGTCAATAGTGAAGGTCGCAAAACACATTGAAAAGTCAAGAGGGTTCGTAAAAAAGTGGATCAATCAGTATAAGCACGAAAAAAATGTGAACGATCAGCCCAATGTTAAGCCAAACCGAACCTCCTCGCCAAAGCAGGATAAGCGGATAGTTAAGTTGTTCGACGAAAATCTAGGTATGTCGTTGAGCCAAGGTGTTGAACGGCTACGCCGTCTTAAAATAGATGTCTCGCGCTCCACTGTCAAGAAAAGATTGGATTCGCCTGTGTTCATTATCGCAGTACAATGAGGAAACCCCTTTTGACAGAAAAACAGAAGAAAAACGCATTGACTGGGCAAAGCAAAATTCAACGACCGATTGGAGCAAAGTTACCCGAGTATACCGGCGACGCTCTTTACAGAGCGTGTACGCTCTTA
>NW_022200123.1:0-45267 GCF_009176525.2 Contarinia nasturtii | reverse complement strand
ATAAAATTAATTCAAAATCATCCGTGTCAGTTTATAACTTATTACAATAGATATAAAATACATATTATATTATGCATTTATGTTTTCTTATTTTAGCAATATTTTTCTTGTATCTGATGCGAACTTTTCCAAAACTTCGTTCAATATCTTGTTTTTATTTTCTTTTACAAGCTCGCGGTGAATGCTTAACATGCAAAGACCTGTAATGAATTAAACTTTAGAGTGTTATTCATATTTATTGTTACACAGTTAGCTACCTGTGAGACGGTTTGCGAGCATTGTTGTGCGGAGCCACGTTTTCACTCTTCTCAGTGTACTAAATGAACGTTCTATTGTACATGTGGTGCAAGGAAGGGCTAACGCTATCAATAGAACTTGTTTAATCGTAGGAAAAAAAGTGTTTGCTTCTCGAATAACATCGCACAATTCTAATTTTTCGAGTTTTTCACTGGTCAGCTTTTTCGATATTTTCTATTTCCGTTTTCAAAGCTGTATATGTATTTTTCCACACTCCAATTGATCTGGAATTTTATCTATCCATATATACAAGATCAGAGCAGGCCAAGAAATTGAAACTTATTGATAATATTCAATGAGATAATAGAATATGTCATTGCATTAGCACTTATTTTTCATCATAAAAAAATTGTATACTTAATTTTGATAAAAAAAAAATAACTTTGATAAGTCTACTGCAAACAAACCCAAAAAATAACAAATCCCTTACATCAGTTCGTTGGTAATAAAACAAACACATATGTGAAGAAAGAAAACAACCGATTCATCTATAAATGCAAAGAGTTGGCTATCGCTTTCAATTGTGATGTTTATGCCTCATATAAACAAAACAATGTAAGTTTTATACTTTGCTTTGTCGCTGTTTTGAGACGTTAGTTTGATAAATTCAGTAACAAATGTTTATATAATTACAAACAGACTCTAAATGATCCAACGAACTGATGTCATCGATTTTTCAAAAAAAAAAATGAGTAAAATTTGAAATGTGAAATAGCTCTTTCGATTATTAGTTCATCGGTCCTCTAAAAAATTTTTTTTGATGTCTGGCATTTTAAAAATCGAGGACAATTTGCTCAGGGGGGTCTGCCGCCCCCCCCCCCTGCCCCCCTCTGGCGACGCCCTTGGAGAATGGATTAAATATTGATTGTGTGCGCCGTAGCTTAGATATTAAATAAAATGTATATAAAATTACTTCTGTGTTTTTGTCTAAAAAAAACGATGACTCTATATAAAAAAACGTACTGTACATGCATACTCTGTTTTTTATTGATGATATGTTGCATTGCTTTTTCATTAGGAATGTCACTCAAGATATCCATAACTTTAAATTTTTATGGCTTTTTTCCACATACATCTAGCATTTCTACTGCATTTGCGTATATTTCCAGATATGGTATTAAAAGTATTCTTTTAAACATATAATTCTTATGGCAACAACGTCAATATTATTTATTTTAACATATCATATTTTGTGAATTCCTCATTGTTAGTGTCGTTAAAGCATTAAGTGTCAGAAATTGCTTACACAGAAACAAATATTCGAGAATATTTCACACAATTTGATTCTCTAATAAAAATCTTGAAGAAAACTAATAAAAAACTGAATAATGAAGTGATAAAGTAATAGCATAACAATCACTTGGATGCTATGTTTTAAAGCAAGTTAAGTCTATGACCCCAATCCATTATATCCACGCATTAGTCACTTGTCGAGGTGCTATATTGCTAGCATTTTGATGATTTGGTGCTGCCGCATTCTTCGCTTTCAAGGAGCGAAGCTTCCAGAATAAATGCAAAGTGGCAAAATAAATTATTTCGATGAAGCTCAATGCAGAAAAACCCGTGAAAAGTCCAAGCAAACCACCACAAACTGCTAAGAAATCACCGTAAGTGTACAGCTCATTCCTTTTGACTGTGTTTATATCTGGGACGTTGAAGGCAAAAAGAACTATTGTAAGATATTTACTAAAACGATTGAAGAGGGAATTAGTGTATTTTTAATTTTATTTAATTGTTGTAATCGTACTCTTTCGGTACATCCCAATGATTTAACGAATCCGGGTCCACCGCAGTCCGGTCGCAGTTTGCGTTGTATTTGATAAATGTACATGCTGGTATGCAATTACATTCTTCTTCAAATGTTTTACCTATATTTGTGGTTTGAATTTTCCATTTTGCTTCCTTCATACACTCTATCTTTGCTCCCCCACAGATTCGAGTACTCTTGTCTCCTACGCAGAAATTAAATATCAATTTTTTATAGTAAAGGCAATATGTCATATACTTGGCTGCGAAAATTTCACGCATCCGCACTCTTGCTTTGTGAAGTTCGCCAAACATTCTTCTTTGCAGTTGATTTGCGTGTACATTTTGAAGAAATGCAACTGTCGCTCATCGCCATAAAAACATTCTCGTTGATGTGGTTTGAAGCGACGCAATTTTTCGGTGGTTGTTGTTAATACAGGATCAATCTTTATCACGTTACTATGTAAAAACGGTATTTGAAAGTACCTATGTGACGTTTGCAATGTTTCACCAGGCGTGGATAAAAATATTTTAAATCCTTGCTCGATGCCACTACATTGAGGCTCCACATTATTTTTAGAGGTAAGAAGTGAAAGGCCCATGTAAACTTTTCTTCCTGACAAAACAGCCTGGAATGGATAATTTCCATCATTGAATGGATTTGAATATCCATTTTGTAGACTCCAGTGTGAGGATACATTCTGATTATTTTCAACCGTCCTCATGTTCATTATCATTCTAAAAATATAATGTGTGATGTATTTGGTTGTAAGCGTATTAAGGTGCGGACGAATTTTTCTATTGGTAATAAACCCACCCGTCTGTGTATATTTCATGCGAATTCAAGGCGTTGAATGTAAAACAAAGACCTTTCTCTGTGAACATGGGTTTAAAATTCTTGATGCAATCTTTAAAATGCCATCGACATAGAAATACTTCCAAATTGGGTGCAATATCTCGAAGGGTATTGTACATAGATTCATTTGCAAAATCGTCGTCAAGCTCAATTTGACCTGGTAGATATGGGCACACTTGAGCCAAAGCATTGACACGGATGGCGCTAGAAAGAACGCAGAAAAAATTGAGAAAAATTCCGAAAATTCGAACAATTTTTTTAAATTACCTACTTTATGTGAGATAAATTGGATTGAGATTTAAGCGACTCAAGTGCTGATGCTATATTCAATTTATGTTTCTGCGCTTTAATGTCTGGGCATATTGTGAGGGTGGGAAATGGGATCGTCTCAATCAGTGATCGTGTGTCTGTTGTGCTTATTTTCACTGGGTTCTCTTGCCACTCGATATAGGTCTTCTGAATCATGGAACCGCTATACCAGAGAGCAACACCAATGGAGATCAACCATACCAATCTAAGTGAATGCGAATGCGAATGCTGAAAAAATTCTTGATCTCGATTTCATAAATGGATTTACCTCTCAATAATATGTAGCTTTTTTTCGGTCACATATCGAAGGCCATGGATGTTACTGTTTTTGCAGAATTCTTTAAAAAATATCCGCAACACCTGCCACAAAGTGTACATCCATCTCGTCTAATAACGACAAAATTGAAATGTAGATAAATGTCGAAGTTTTTTGGAAGATAAGTGATCAATGATCATACCAATCGATATTTGTAGTATAGCTTTTGGCCAAATGGTTCATAATCCTCCTGTGGCTGTATTTTTGGTGGTCTTGGACGATAAATGGTCCAAAACAAGCGAATTGTGGCATAATAGACGATTTCGACGATGCTCAAAAAGGAAATTCCAAAAAATAATCCAAGCAAACCACCGCAAATTGCTAGAAAATCAGTAAGTGTGTACCTTTCCACCCGTTTTTCTATTTTGACTTCGGGATCTTGGAAGAAAATGGAGACTCGTGTGGACAGTTGACTGATTTTTTGAAGATTTTTTTTAAATTATTTATGCGTTTTTATGAATATATTTAACATAGTCCATACCCTATTTCACTCGCTTCGAATCCAATATTGTTACTCTTGTTCGTCATAAATAAATTGTTTTTTTCAGTTTTTATATCGTACTGAATATCAATACATGATTCCATACAATTACATTCGTCACGAAACAATTTTCCATAATGGGATTCATATCTTTTCTGAGCGTCTATATAGCATCTGATACGCGCTGCACCACAGATTTTTATATGTTTGTCTCCTGTGAAAAATATGGAATTAATTTTGTTTTGGGAGCCAATTAATGGAATTTGCTGAATGCATACTTGGCATAGAAAATTTTACACATCCGCATTCATTTTTGGTGAAATTCGCCAAACACTCATCTTCGCAATTGGTTTTCGTATAGATTTTGAAGTATCGCAATTTTCGCTCAGAATTGAAAAAACATTGACGCTGATTTGATTTATAAAGGCTCATGCCTTTCGAAATATCTTTTAGTTTAGGTTTAATCGTTATCTTAATATCTTGTGACATTAAAATGAAGAGTTTATCATGAAATTTGGATATTCCTTCACCTGGAACATTTATATCCAACATGAATCCTTTAAGAAGGTGTGTACATATATGATCATAATCATTCGTGTTTTGCGAAACAACAAAATCCATAGCATAATTTTGACCCGCACCAATCATACGATTGGGATAAGTGTTGCCTTCAAATCCATCAGTATAACCACTTTCAAAACTCCAGCCAGATGTCATTGGACTGTTGATCGTGGTCATCTTCTTTCTTGACACCATTCTGAAAATTGTTGATTTACCTTTTTTCATCTTTACGAATTGGCAATTTAAGAGACTTACTCATCTGTATACATTTCATTCAAGCTCAAAGCATTAAATACAAAACATAGACCTTCCGTAGTCATTATTGGAATAAAATGGTCAGAGCACCTGATGTCACTTGATTGCCATTGGCATCCAGACAATGAATAATGAAGATTGGGAGCGAGGTTCTCAAGTACATCGTAGATGGATTCGTTTGTGAAATCATTTCGGTATTTAAGAAGTAAAGACAAAATTGGACAAATGTGTCCTAACGCATCAAATTGCGATGCCCTGCACAAAGATATTTATATACAAAAAAAGTCATCATTATGTATCTTTGCCGCAAAGTATTTCTTCGAATAAAAATATTAAATATCGAGATGTGAGTATTAAAGTCTCTAATATCTTCAAAAATTACTTACTCAATATCAGATAGTTTGCCAGAAAACTTTATATTCTGATCCTCTATTTTGAACTTAGATGATACATCCAATTTATTCTTTAAAGTTTTCACGTTGGGACAAATTGCTACGGTTGGGAATGGGATGGTCGAAATAGGTGCCACTTCATCAAAATTCAAGGTCATTGGATTCTCATTCCAGTCCAACCAAACGGCGCGAATCATAGTACCACACAAACCGAGTGATAAACCAAAACTAATTATCCACCACCATCTTATGTAAAAGTGAAATTAAAAAGGTGCCGAATAATTCGAAGTATATGTGGATTGTGGAAGAACTTGGACTCACCTTTCACTTTTGTGTAGCAATTTATCACTGAAGTAATGAAAACCATGAATATTGGTATTGCTACAGAATTCTTTGAAAAAAATACGAAATACTCGAATGAAGGAAGTAGTGAACCCTATCACCACTACTTGAATAAATTTAACGAACAATTTCACCTAAAAAACATTTTTCCTTAAATTACTAAATAATATAATATTTAATATTTTTTGAAGAAAATCACTTATTTTTAACTAACCACAAAGCTAATTAGACTGTGAATTATAGTCTGAACTCTGGTTTTCAACAAGTTCAAATGGTTCTTATTAAAGATTTTGCGAATTTTAAAACTCAAGAATGTAGAGAAGGACATGTTTCAAAACAGTAAAAAACACAGTAAATATCTTGCACAACCGTTGCTATTCACATTTATCTATGACCACGTACACTCAATTTGTGAAAATAATTTCATTTGATCGGGTTTTATTCGGACCAGAATAACATGGTAATGGAAAATTAAATCAACACATGCGAATAGCTTTTATGAAAATGCCAAACATATCATTTCACCGCTATTTCACGACATTACAAATGCATTTGAATTTTATTTATAAAATTGAATATCAATCAATAAAATCAGTTCGGTGGTTTGATTTGTTTATTACACTTTTATTCGTGACATTAAGCTATAATTCAAGATTCAAACTTATGCAACGCATGTTTGCTTTTAATTGATGTTTACCTTACGAAAAATCAATGCTAGGAACATATTATTCCATTTACAGTCAATGTGAACCATGTGTCTTATAACCAGAGTTTCACTCATTGCTGCTGCCATCCACAGCATAAAATTATATGCTTGCTGAGAATGGAATATTTGAGGGGTTCAGAGGAAAAATGTTATGTAGAAAAGATCCTCGGAAAAATGTTCGGGAGCTAAATGATATCATTTAGCAAAAGCTAATTGGAACTAAATAGCTTTAGTTGAGCTATTTGGTATCATTTAGAAGAGCTATTTGGTACCAATTAGCTTTGCTAAATGATAATAACCAATAATTCGACAACAATGAAAGTGGTTTCGCACTGATTCGACAACATTTAAGGGTCGAAAAATAGCCATGCACTCAACTCTCTAGCATTTTTTCGACGGAATTAGCCGAGTACAAAATAATTTTAAATCATTTTAAATGCATTCTAATGGATTGTATGCCATGCCAAACCATTATAAATATCGATTAAAGTCATTTTGAAGTCACTGTATACTATACCCGCTAAGCAAAAAGTTGCTCGCTCGATAACTCTTTCTTAAAAAGGAGTAAATCAAAATCGGGGGCTTACAAGGAATTTAATCTAACAACGATTTTAATATCATCATCTCATCTCTTATTTCAGTAAAGTTGAAAACAGTGTGGGAAAGTTAGACTTACAGATGTAAGTTCCATTTCATTTTTAATTTAAATGAATGTCGTTTTTGCATTCTTTAATAAAATTCATTCAACCACAAAAAGCCGTCCGAAAGTATTTCTATGTGAGAAAAATCACCATGGTGGTGAATTTTTTGTCATTTCATAAACTAAGTAAACTTTGATTCATTTACATAATTTCCTATGTGTTTTTAATTTTGTGTATATTTAGTGAAACTAAAATAGTTGATGACATTGCTGTTACGATACTGGCACCCTTTTATAATCCATGCCACATTTTTTTCATCACTTTTTATATTCTACTATTCTGCATCGGGATTCATTTTTCTCTCTTTCTTCCGCTTGAGCTTTCACAACGTTGGTAAACATTTGTTATAGCGCATAAATTGTGAAAATGCATTGTTTCGTAAAATGCACACATAATGATTTTCAGTACACGTACACAAAAACAAAAAACATCGCAGTTAATCTTAGCGTACGGTAAATATCTTTTCATTATGCAACTTTATTTTTGTTGCGAGCACGAGAAGTGCCGAGAAAATTGAGGCAAATTAATGTACGCAGAATGGGAACATACGACGAGTGTGGTGAAATAAAAACACCGTTTTATGTTTGACGAGAATATGTGAAAAGAATTGTGTGTGACTAAGTTTACCGTCATTTTATTTATACGAACAAATGATAAAAGATAATGAAACGAATGAAGACGGCAATGATGTAATATCATCGCACAAAATCGTACAATATTCCGTGAATGTTCTGAAGGATTGGTGCAATTTCACCATGTAGAATAAGAATAATAACACAAGTGAATGCAGAATGAAAACTATCTTGTCCTCTCTCGAACACCTTCATAAGATGCATACTATCAATCCATAAGCATTTATCTTTTGTTAAAGACACGCATCCATTACTTGAACTCATTAAAATACTTGCACCAAATGTAAGTCTGTGGTTCAACACACGCATCAAGAAAATATAACACATTATGCAATACAAACTGGAATATTTCATAAGTTCATGATTTTTGCAGATTCTCACTAGGATTTTCACTAGCTTTTCAAATGCAGCTTTAAACTTCCTCGTTGCTTGCAACAACTGTCAAAAGTTTTTCATAATTTCAATGCATTTCTTAGTAAAGTGTTTTAAATTTGTTCTACAGAGGAGTGAACGTTCAATGTGCCGCAGTTGTGTGCCACAACAGGGCATTGTGGTTCTGGAAAAACGAGAAGAAACCAAAACATCTGTTCGAAATGATATTAAAACTCATTGTTTTCGTCGATAAGATACGAGACTAAAGTACTTGCGTGAAGTAAAGAGCATGTCGACGACATGCTATAAATCATTGTTTGTTAATAACTCAACCGATTAGCACATTTATCATTCATGTTTTTCACTGGTATCATTTAAGCTTTCATTTCAAGAGTTTTTCATTGTGGTTTTGGCCCTTTTCTTCATTTGAAATATTCTTTGAAACTTTTGCATTGCTTTATCAATTGATAAACGCAACGCAGTTAAAGTCTTTCATTTGTTCAGACGATTTATCCGTTGCACATTGAACGCGCAAGAAAATTATCTATTCAGACAGCGTTCCGTCGATTGACATTCCGAATCGTGAATCAATGGAGTTCATGCCAAACATTGAGAGAATCCCGAACCGTCATTATCCATGCCGATGTCGCTTGCAGGACATATTCGGTTTTTTTTTTCGTTTTGAAAAACGTTGGACGTGGTTCGTGTTTGAGGTGCTACTTGAATTAAATGACAGTATAGATGTCGATTGTATGCTTGATTTTGCATTGGGTCACATTTTCAGCACGTTCTCGACAAGATTCAATATCGTCTTTTCACACAACTCTCACTCTCGACATTTGGTCATTTGCTTTGATAATGCCGTACACTTGTCGAACTACTCTCATGATATCCGACTCAGTTTAGTTTCTTGCCCAGATTCAGTTAAGTTCATGGATTTTGTCATTGTTCGGCCATTAGTTACATCATCGATGGTTGCACGTTTTGCATTTACATTTTTCATCATCACCCCATCGGTACGGTTCATCATCGCTCTTGGTTCGCCGACGGATGAATCTATTAACATTCTGCTCGTCTCTTGTATATTGCCTTTTTTTAAATGGTCGATGCTCGACAGATGCATCAGTTTTTGGTAATTGCACAACTACAATTGTGTGTGCGCTTCTTTCGTTCACGTTTCGTTTGCCAACAAGCTTTCGGCAATAGTTGTTAAACTAGTTGTTGATGTTTCATTCGGTGTCGAAAAGATTGTTGGAATAGTACCATTCGTCGAAGTTATTAATTTTACAGTCTGGCCAATGGTGCAGTGGCCTTTTTCCATCGACATGCAAAATCTCTCAATGCTCCCGATTGATTCCCGTTTGAATGAAGCCTTAATCGCATCTGTTGTTACACTACTTACAATGTAGATTCTGAATGGAAAAAAACATGATATCAAAAGAAAGATAGAGAGAAAAGAACCGAAACACACACAATCACCAGCCAAAATGAAACTTAGCCAAAAGTTTTTGCACAAGCAATTTAAAATCATTAATAAAATTTATTACATTAAAATACAAATTAGGTTTTTCAAGCGTTGCATGCGATGGTTGTGGCCGTTATCGCTATCGTTATTCCACAACATTCTTATAGTTACATTGAAAATATTCAATTTCAATTCGTGTCGGTCGTTCTTTCAACATCTTCCAAACCGTTTTACATTTTACATCGCGAAAATCTTCGCTTGCTTGTTATAGCAAGAAAAAAAATGCCATTAAATATTTCATGCACATCTTACGCTCTGTTCTTTTTTACATTTACACAAATTTTCATTTTTGAATAGAGATGTCTGCTAATTTGCATAGTATGCATGGTCGTGGATGCATTTTCTTCTTTCGAACGAAGTCAAAAGAAACGTAAAACCACACAAAAACTTTCACAATGGGCTTTTTTTTTCATCGATTATGTAATTATGTTATTGTTGCTCACAGTTGTTCATCGATACTTTCAAGGAAATTGCAGCGCAGTTTCGGATTAATAAAAGTTATGACCGACTTTGGTAACATCACTTTAAATTATCAATAGAAGAAGGCTTTCTGTCTGATTCCTTCTCGGTGCCGAACCTGGGAAGGGCAAAATTGGGCATTAGCGACGGCAAAATCGATAATAGCGAAATATCACATAATTGATCATTTCAAAAGATTGCCAACGAAGCGAAAAATCAATATTTGTGAAATGAGTCGTAGTCTTGTCAATAAAACAAGCATATTACATCAACATAAATTATTTGCGTATAAAATTTCTTTTGCTGCTATAAGAAAGCGACAACTTAAAGAATCGACACTTTTCTCTCTCTCTTTTTTATCGAAACAAAATTCCACTCTAATTAACTGTGTGCTTATGCTTGCCATTTGCCCCGTTTGCGAATACTTAAATCGTCAGTTTGCTGTTGTGAAAATCCGGTGTAAGAAATCTATGGCTTCCTTTCATTGGTCTTTTTAGTATTTAAGTAGTTTTACATTGTCGGCATTTTTCGTCGTATAACACATTTTTTCCTGTTTTTCTTCTCATAACGAAAAGGAAAAAAACTCGGTCACAGTCTTGCCATACACGATAATGTGTTATTATAATGATTATTATTATTAAATCGTTTTTCCCACGAATACGGGGGCCGATTAAAAAAAAGCCATAAATTGAGAATGTAACACCAATTGTAATGGTGAACGAGGAGAAGAAAAAGAAACGTATAATCTCAGATAAGGTTGTCAACAATTTCCAGATTGTATCAAATGCAAAAACTCGATGGTATATAAATATTAGACATGCCGGCGTCACACAATCATCAAGTGGTTCGAGCATTTTTCTTTTCATTTGGCGCAAAAAAATGTTTTTCTTTTTCGTCGATGCAAATGATGTTCATACCAATTGGATAGAATTCATTTAGTTATACTATGTATTATAACTGCTTCAATGTATTTTTACATTTACTAATTTTCAAGTGGTTTTGAAACTCAATCCGAATTCCTTTCTCGAATGAATAGAAATTCACAAACACCGCCATAGTGATGATGATGATGATGATTATAATGGTGGTGTTTGCATTTAAATGGATAAAAAAATGTGTGGTAGTGAGAAAACTGGGTTTTATGTCGCGTGATTACCAACTATTAAGTTTAGCTTGATGTAATTTCAGTTATTGTTGTAAATATATATTATGTTCGTTTTTTTTGGTGCCTGATAAGCAGCATAAGTTGCCGCAGCAAACCGAAGAACGTGTGCAAAAAATGAAAGAAAAAAGAATCCACATCATTTTCAGAACAACTTGATGCGAATAACCGACTAAACCTTATGCTTCGCATCAAATTGGCCCATTTTTCATGCGGCTCTTGACGTATTCGTTTATCTCATTTGGTTCCATTTTCATGGTGCTTGTGCATGATATCTTTTTGTCGGTTTTTTTTGTTCGCTTGTCTTTTTCGAATTGCTAATTATATTTTCGTCTGATAAAATGGATGAAAATGCGATGCGACGCCTAAATGGTCAATTATTTCCGAAATTAAATGGATTATATTAAATGGCAAGCAATTTTACAACGGTCGAACATACAAATGAATATTAAAATGAGAAATTGGCATTTCTCGAAAATGACATCAAAATGCGATCGAATCACCAATTTACTTATTGGATTTGGGATTTTAGCTCCTTTTTGTTTCAATAGGTTTGTGTCCTACAAGGATCTTATTAAATTATTACACAATCAATTTGCCAAACGCTATTCAACGGAAAAGTGATATGGATACATTCTGAAAATTGGAGAGTTTAATTTAGCACAAAACGAGCCCGTATATTCAGATATATCAGAAGAATTTACCAATTCGTGTCTGATCTAAATAGATATAATTTTAATCGAAGAATCCATCTCGTTGGATGAAATTCAAGCGTTCATGGTCAAATTAGTTACACAAAATCTTAACCAATAAAGTATAAAATTGGAATGCAGTAGACAGATACCATGATATGCTGTGCATGATTGGTAAAATGATTTCATTTCTTTTAAATGATAGAGAGAAAAAAGACATTGGAAACCATCACAAAATGGACGATAAACATTCGTATGTAATTCACCTTTGTCCCCGAACATTTGATTTCGGTCATAAACGAGAAAAAAAAGGTGAATGGAATTGTTCGGTTGTAGAAAATGAAAGCGAACAAAACTGGCGCACATTCATTTATGATTCTTGCCTAAATTGTCGGGTTATTTGTCTACTGAAAATTGCCAAAGAACTTGGGATAATGTGTTTCGTTTTCTCTATTCGGCGAAATATTTATCGAAAATAATGAAATTCTCGAGAGAGAAATTTCAACCGAAAAACGTGCACACATAAACTTTACTTTATCCATTATCCGTTGACCGTTGTCGTTTATTTTACGTTTATGTAGGTTATTTATTCATTTATTTCTTTATGTGCTTTTTTGTTCTTGCTCTTTCCCCCAAATGTTTGTCGTTTTATGACTATCAATGTCCTGTGCGCAATGAAAGAGCACACCGTTTCAAACAATGTCGACGAAGGCCAGTCGGGAGGTGGGTTTTTTTCAGTTTGTTTGTTTGTTTGGTTTTTTTTTTTCTTTCATTTTATTGCCGCGTACTGAACGATACTAACAATGAAGCTTAATGACCTTGAGCATTGCATTCAAAATAAACGCCGTACGATGAACTATCAAGCAATTGCTTATGCTTATTCACAACATCGTACAACTAGCAACAACAAAACGCATTATGGATTACTAACCATGTCACCTGATGTTGAATATAACTGTATTATTATTATCCGTTAAATGTGTGTATACGAAGCTATCATTAAGCACGTCGCACAATGCAAGGAAAAAATAACCGGCACACACTCAAAACACACATACATATACACAAACCACTTTTAATGACAATTTACACTATGATCGACAACATATGGGAAAATTATAGGTTATGACCGTAATCAAGGTGTGAAATACGTGCACCATTAGCTAAAATCATACAATACAGCTAGTCTGCCAGCAAGTTGTATGACTTAAATCATTAAAATGAGATGAACGGCTAATTATTCTTCGAAGAATTTTGTAGTTTTCCTTTTAATCGCTATGAAACTTGAACACTTTTGGTTTTGAATTCAGTGAATTTGCCAGCGATTTATTTTCAACTACAAACACGCAAAATGGTCATTGTATTTTAAAGAAGTGATTGAACAAGTCATTTAAAATCACATTTTAACGCTTCGTTTCATCTTTTCTTGGGACAGGTAAAATTTCCACCGTTTATTTTTCAACAATAAAATCGTTTCCAAACGGCAATGGCCGATCGTTTTTCGAGAAATATTTGCATCAACTATAAATTGATGAATCCGAATTTGAGCAACAAAATATCAAGTTCAACAATGACTTAAGTCTATTTATTTTGTAAGCGCATCCAAAAGTGTAGCCATAAAATGTGCTACCAAAATCTCATTTTATCTTTTTAATGAGAATGATGTGATCTATTTTTTTCGTCACATCTTCTGTGTCACTGTCGCCCCCCTTTTCTGTGCGCTTCATTTCCATTTGCGAATTGCTCACGTTAATTAATTTCTTCATAAACCCAGTTTTTGGCTGACAGCCGAGATTCCTTCATGCTGTGTGAAGAGTACGCAATTTTATTAGATTCACGCGATTTAAATTTTGGCACAAAGATAAATGCTGCATTACGCATTTACACTGGAATTCCATAAGCGACGCACACACATTGGCGCGGATCATCAAACAAGGCGAATTAAATTTAATATTATGATCTTAACACATTTTATTAACGCCGCGCATAAAAGAAGGTAATGACATTTTTAAACAATGGCCATGGCTAAATTTAAAGTGGCAGTGTGAGTGACAGCGATGGAATGAATGGCGAAAAAAAAGTTACAAAATAATCGCTCTAAATTAAATGTCTGCAGTGAAATGCTGCTACCAATCTCAAATGCATAGCGAAAAAAAACGAACAATTTCAATTGCGATGACAATAACAAATGATATCATTATAACTTTATTCGTTGAGATTTACTCATTTTTACTCTCAACAATCCTGTAATTAAATTTAATTAGACGCTTTTTTTGACAAACGACAACAATGTGAAACACTGACACAATGCATGGCTTCGGATGGATGAAGAACGGGAAAAGTAACAAAAACACTCAAAATTCATTTGTCAACGAGCTCAGCTTTCGTACAATATATGCAGTGCACTCGTTTCGGTCGATGGCAAAATTCATGGAAATTCAAAAAAAAAAAATGAACATTAACGAGAAAAGACTGAGATCAAAAAACAAATCACGATTTCCAATTCAACAAATATAGTTAATGTCAAGTGGAAAATAACTCCTGAGATTTTCACTTATTATTTTACCGCAATCAACATTCACATGCAAATATGCGCTCGTCTAATGCGGTCAAATGGATTTAGATCCGCTTTCAGCGCTTAATTTGACTTGAATGTAATAAATAATATGGCTTTTTTGAGATTTGCGATGAAATTGAAATTGGGCTAGATTTATTTGGAATAGTTTCCAAAAAAAAACCGTATGCCGAAACTTTCACGAAATAGAAGTGAATCCGAACATGCAAACCACACAAATTAATTACGTTTTTTAAAAGCCGCCGAAAGGTCGCAACACATTCCATATATGCGTTTTAATTTGAATATTGGCGCTGGATTAAATGCCGTATGGTTTTTATGATTTCAAATTTAAAAAATATTGGCATTGAGCATTTTTTGGCTGACATTATTATTCGGTTTTTTTAAAAAAATTATTTCGACTGGGAATTCGCAATATTGTTCATTGAAATTTTTTTCATTATTGTCAAACATTGTAATTTATCGGTCAAAATAAGTTTCAAATAAAATAAAAATTAATCAAAAAAAGAAATCATCGACTGATATTAAAGCACATATATTCGGAATGTTTTTAAAAATAAATAAATGGCATCATGATTTCATTGTGACTTGGTATCGTATTGTAAAAAAGCTAATTCCGAACAAATTAAAAATCCGTACAACTCTTTTCCCGTCTTTTCCATAACGATGTTGAATATTCCAATTTTGCGTGATTTGTTTATCGTTTTATGCTACACCACTTTTTCGTAACTTCTGTCATTTTTTTCTCTCAAAATGTTCAGCCATTTTTTTTTGTTATTAATGAACTAAAATGCATCGGAATAAAACCCATGACACGGATGCTCTTCCACACGTTTCTTTATTCTCACAATTTGTTGTTTGTTTTCATGGTGTTTTTTGTGCAACATTTATTCCCACTTTGAAATTGTAAACGGAATTTTCCAGAATTTTCACATCACATTCATTTCTATTACACGTTCATTGCAAGCAAAGAAAATGAAAGAAAGAGGAATTTTGCTTGGTGACACTTGATGAGGATCGCGTGTTTATTTACCCAGCAAAAAGCGTTTCAAATGCTAGTGTGAATACGGCACGTTCGGATTGGAACGTTATTTGGAACGAAACAGAAGATGAAGGAAAATGTACAATTTTTTCTTGGCTTGTGCATTTTTTTTCCTCGCAATTTAATCGATGTATTTATTGGGTACGATGTTTTAAAAACGGATTTTCTCTCACACTTTTCAAATGAATACAATTGATTTTGTTTACTAGGCAAACTAAGCGAGCATTCTATTGTTTTAAGATGTGTTTTAGTCTTCAGCTGCTCGTTTCACACGAAAAATTCTATTACATTTTTATGATGCATTCATTTGCATGCAAATTATTCCGTTGACATTTTTGCTTTATTCATTTATTATGGTTGCATTTTGCTCTAAACTTATTCGTCACACGTCATGGTGGCACACCATGATAGCTGAATGCAATTATGCACTCTGATACCTTGTTTATTTGAAATGATTCACGTAATGTAACACTCATTCAATTTGAGCGTCTAACTTTGGTTGACTTTAATTAAGTGCTGAAAGGCAGAAATAATTTTTTTGTCGATTTACGAGATGGATAATTTGGATATTAAAGTTTAATGGAAGGAAATAAGTCTATATATTTCGGATGGATATCCATCCGAGATATTTTAGCATATCTGGATATTCAATGCAACTGCACAGCGCCAGAGCTGTGTGCGTCGCTAATAGAATCTACGGTATGTCGCGACGTATATGTGTATCAAGTGGCGCACGTACACAGTCACACTGTGTCTGTATTTTACGTGTAGCGACATACCGTAGATTATATGTGCGACGCACACAGCTCTGGCTCTGTGCAGTTGCGTTAAATATCCAGATATTCTAAAATATCTCGGATGGATATCCATCCGAAATACATAGACTGAAGGAAATGTAAAGATTCTATTACTTTCCAAAATCTTAGTATTGAAGTATTGATAGCTAAACGTAATTGACTTCTGGCATTACATTCTCTCATGTTTGGAAAATTGCCCGTTTTCTTTAATAATTCATTTCAAAATCCAGCAAAAACGGGGTCATTTGAAACTATAATCTTAATTCGACTTAATACATACTGTAACAAGTGACAATTATTTATCAACAGTGAATTCTTTTTGTTTGCATGTTTTTATGCAGAATATCAAGAATTTACCACAGCTTATTCACTTGTATGTGAAAGTAAAAATAACAATTCTTCCTGTAATTAAAACAAAAGAAAAGTTCATTTAATTACCAATTACTACTATTTGAAATAAATCCTCTCGGGTTTATCAATTTGTGTTTGGTGGCTAAAATCCAAAGTATATTGTTGGTTTCAATTCATTGCCGATAAATTGTCGAAACTTCAACGAATTCTAAACGTTTTTCAAAAAGTGCACGTCCAATTCGAACGGTCAAAATCAAACAAAATTTGTTACACCGCAAATCAAACAAAAAGTTCAAATTGTCGTCATCACACTCAATGAGGAAATAGGACGATTCTATTAGGTACATTGATTGAACATCGACACATAAACGAATTAATCAAACTGAAAACACAAAATGACGTGTATTTTTGTTCATATATCTGATGTATAATAATCCCACTTGCTGAAATTTCTGTTTGATTTTCACGTTTGTTTGCGGAACATGATGAATCTTTTTCCGGGGATGAAATTTTCGTTCGCTAGCACAGCAGAAAGATTTACTATCACATTTTTTCCAAGTTCCTTCGTATAAATCAAACTAACAGCAATTCATCATGCCAAACAGTTTGAAAGAAAAGCTCCTTGTTGGGATATTGAATCTTTATTAGTTTTTGTATTACAGAATGGACACCGATTTATCACATTTATTTACATTCACGCTATCTCATCGCTTAACACGTGCCATATGTTTTAATTGAACTTTTATTTGTAGCCAAGACAATAATTCGATGAAAATATACATTGCATATATCCATTGATTTCACATATACAGTGCCGTCAGAAAATTTGAGACCAAGCTCATTTTTTTCATACAATTTCATACAAATTGACGATTTTTTGGAGCAATATTTAATATATTTCGGAAATAGTTAGACCCTTAATTTTTTGTACACTTATTATTTTATTTACGGAGAGTAAACTAGTGAAGTTTTACCAAAAAATATCTACGCGTTTACAAAATATCCGAGGTTTGCACTTTCAAGTGTGAAAAATGACACATTTTGTAAACTTCACTAGTTTATTCTCCGTAAATAAAATAATAAGTGTACAAAAAATTATGGGTCTAGCTATTTCCGAAATATATTAAATATTGCTCCAAAAAATCGTCAACTTCAGACATTATAATGAGATATTTTTAGCCAGATGAATCAGCTCAGCCAGATATCGTCAGGAGCTGAAATTGAGTGAAAACAATAGAAGTGATTGTTATGGTTATAATTACACTTACATTACTACAATCACTATAACAATCACTTTTATTGTGTTCACTCCATTTCAGCTCCTGACGATATCTAGCTGAGCTGATTCATCTGGCTGAAAATATCTCATTATAATGCCTGGTCAACTTGTATGAAATTGTATGAAAAAATGAGCTTGGTCTCAAATTTTCTAACGGCACTGTATAATCGAGTGTATTCATTTTAAGCTCTCAATACAAATTAAGCCGATTTACTATTTCTTTACTGTTTGCAATGAAATTAATCGAACGATTTATAAATAACGAAATGGATTTTGCGAATGAACTGTAATGAAAAGTATTTAATTGTCTTCTAATCAAAAGTTTGGGCAAATCTGCTGGAAAATCAAATGAATGTTGGGTCAAAAAAATGGCTGCGATTTTTCGTCAATTAATTTTTTAGTGGATTCTTTTTAAAAATTGATAATGTGGTTGTATCTATTTTAATCTCCATTTCAATATGCCGTTCGTGAATGACGTAATTAAGCCTCTCGTTTGAAGCGAATATTTTTTCGTCTCTAAAGATTTCATGGATTATTTGTGTTATACGTTTGATGTGGCAGCTTTGTTTGAAGTACCAAAAAGTTGTCGAAATATTCAGCTCATCGTAAATACGATGTCAATTATTTTGTTGAATGACTCCATAAATCCGGAATGTCGTCAATTTCACTTCCAACTTTTATTACTCTTTGACCTTTTCTCTTGATATCTGTACAATGAATTTGACGTTGAAAATTTTCATTCTATGCTCAATCTTCATTTGGTTTTGTTCGCGTTATAATCATGCTGGGTTATAAAAAGCTGCAACGGTTTAAATGAACACATTAAACATTAATAGAGCAGAAAAGGCGACAACACAAACAGGCTATGATAACGAAAATGAAATGAATTGAATTTATGTTTTGCGCGGTTCTTCATACACGATGCTCGGCATTTGAATGCATTTTTTTTGGGTTCGAAATTCAGATGTGCGAGAACAATGTTCTCACTTGTTGCTACCAGAACAATAAAGTTATACAGTCGATTACCAGTGAATATACACTGCCGTAGCCAGTTTTGGACAACGAATTTAACACAAAAACCATTCGAAATGAACACACTTTTTTTCTGAAACGCTTCGAACAAAAAAATATATAAACGAAGAACAGAATCATTGAAAGTGTGCATGAACACCACAGGAGCGTGCTAATGCGGAACAACAGCGTGAAAATGAACCCAATGTACAATTAAATATAATTTCCTTTGAAGATGAATTGCTTGTGGAAAAGTTGACTTTTAAAATGGTATGCAATCAACACATGAGTTAGAGTTGAAGTTTTATGTGATGAATAGAAAGCGGTGGAAATGAATGCACTTCTCATTTCCAATGCATAGAAATGGTGAACAAACTCCATTTGAATTTATGGGATTCATTCAGTTTTGCAATTGAATTTCGAGTCAATTTTATTAAAAACCATGGTGTCGACGAAATATTATGATTTTGTGAATCATTTAATGAAATTATGAAGTTTGAAAATTTTACGTCAAATTCAGGTGGGAAAAAGAGTTGACAATATATATTTTTTACCTGTGCACTTAATTATATTAGCATATAAAAAAGTGGCTTTTCTACAGTGAATCCCGTGGAGGACCCCTTTGTATAACTTTTTGTGGTAAACTTATTCGGTGCGAAATTTTAATGCGGTTTTCATATTACGCACGATAATAGCACCCTTGCGACACAACGTTGAGATTTTTTGTTCAACATTTTGTTGACCTTCGCGAACAAACCAAAGTACAATCTGAATCGCATGGAAATTTTACGGTTTACCACAATGATAGAACACACATGAATTGAATTACGTGCCGTGCAAAGTTTTTCATGTAAATGACAAAGAGATGTAAAAAATGCACACAGACACACAATAACAAAGTCGTTTTCTAATGAATTAATTGAATAATTATTATTAGACATTCACACATACGTTCAATGGTTATTCAAGTTTTCAACGAAATGTAATTTACTGTTTGCTTTTGATGTGATAATGGCATAATGCTGCAAAAACTGCAAAACTGCCAACGAAGACGGAGACGAAGCTTTATAATTATCCGTACAAATTGTACGGCCAACAGTAAGCAGACGTTGCATGAATTGTTCAACTTATTTCCGATCGCATTTTTTCATGTCCTTGATTCATGTGATAGATATCGTCGGGTTTTAATGAAATTTAAACAATCAACACTGGCACAAAATTGAAAAAAAAAAAACTAAATTACGATTTTCGCTAATTTTTGAGCGCATGCAAGCGAAACAAATCACAATTTCGTGCACGTCTGATATGAATCTTATGTATGAATGTTGAAAAATTATTTGCATGAAATTTTATATGCGTCGCATTCTACTACGAAAATTCTATGATATTTATGCATTTCCATAATATTTACGAACGAAAAGCGCACAAAATGTTAGGCTTTTCTTTATCTTTTATTCAGTCTTTTGTATAAACTAAAAAAGAGTATAAACTACACGTTCGCTTATTTTCCCGATGTTTTCATTGCTTGCATTTGTTGCCGCATATTTTTTATTATTGTAAAATGGTTGGTGCGTTTTATATTTAAATGTGGAAACAAATCTCAAATGAAAATCCATCGAAGTGGAAGACATCGCCAGTGATAGAATGCTCAAGTGGTGGTATTTAATTGAAAACGTCATATCTGTGCATATTTTTGCTCATCTGTTTTGAAATCAATCTGAGAAAGCAATGACACATTACATTCGGTGGCCAGAGGAAATATAATGACTGTACTCAAAACGAAACATACAAACAAAAAAGTTATTAGTAACAGCAATGGAATTGTGTGACTGATCTTATTTGAATACATTTCGAGATAGGAAACTGTGTCAACAATTTCAAGACTCAGATCATATACAAAAAAAACTGAACCAATAGCCGACATATAAACGGCACAATAATAAATGACGGAATAACAAAAAAATGCGAAACAAAAAAGTTTGTTCAAACATCATGCAAAATGACATTCAGTGTGGAGTCGGGCCGCAGGCAAAGAGCTTCCAATAATTATTTCATGTTTTAAAAATGCGTAAGATGGATCTTGTATTTTCATGCCACACTTGCTTATTTATTTCAACATCTTCTGTGAATAGAATTCGAGTCTACTCGCGAAATAGACTCAGATATCATCACCAAGGTTACCTTCAAACAATCACAATTCCTCGGTTGCGACGCATTTATTTCAAAAATCATTTTCTTCAACAAATGCTTGATTTTCATCGAATCGCATTATTCAAAAAGCTAATTGATGAACTTGAAAATCAATAGTAACTGCGTCTCAAAACTTTTCCGAAAGTTTAATGAGTTTATCGGCTATACTGTACAGCTCATACCACAATGTATTTGTAATATTTTGAGAGGTTTCTGGAAAAACATCATTTATTTGCCAAAAATAGATCATTTTTCATATCTTGTGCGCATGAGTTTGACTCAAAAGTTGACTGAAACATTTCAAGCATTTTTTGGGATTGAAACAGAAAGAATTTAGTCACGTTTTTATTTGATGAATTCTTTCGATTTTGTGAAATTAAGGCGAAGTACCATCAAAAATATGGTGATATTTTTCCTGGAATAGTTCGAGGATGAAAATAAAATGACACCATGCTGGGGTCAACATTAATTTCCGATAAATCTTTTTCGGTCGTTTTTATTGTTTATCAAGCAATATATCAGGGGATATTACCAAAGCTTGGTTGAGAATTTCATAAATTTTTGTGTCTTGGTTTGATTTTCGACTTTAATAGAACCTTTTTGTCTGCTTCTTTACCTTTTAAAATTGGTTCCTTCGTTAACTGATGTGAGTTCCATCATTTTGTAAATGTTAGGCTTTCACAGACATTAGACCGCAAGCAATAGCTTACAACGTAAAAGGTTATAGTAAATATAATTCCCATCAAGAAGAGATCCGATAGTTTCATTCTAACTCTTACTTCAGAGTATCCGAGAGATGGACACAATCCAAACTCACTTTGTTTGTTGAGTTCTTCATAAAACTCACATTCTTCGTCGATTTTCGCTTTGGAAATGGTTAGTGGAACTACAACAACAATCATTATTAAGTGAAATGATATCGAGCCATTCCATTTATTCACAGCCATCAGTAAAAAATAACCGAAATTCAAAATGTTATGTATGAAATTGAATGGTTTGCACAGACGTTCACCTTGCGTAGGTGTGATTGATTACATGAAATATTTGTGCAGTCAGAAATGGTCGTTGTATGCAGAATAAACAAGTGTCTATAAACAGTTGGAAAATCACTATAAAGTAGATAAAAACGACCGTCGTTATATGCAAATCTTATATTCCGCTCACTCGATTGAAAATAAAAATCAATAGTGTGTGGGTTAATATAATTTTTTGGGGAGACATGTGTTCATAAATTATTTTAGAAGTAAGAAAAAGGAGCACAGTAATTTTTATTTGAATTCGTTGATATATCACATCGAAAATGAATGGAAATTTATTTCTCCAAAATTCGAGTACCTTGGATATTAAAAAAGTATGTTTCGTCGAACACCAAGAAATGTAAATGTGAGTCTTGATGAACTTTCAGGTGATAAAAGCTTTTAAAATGATACAAATTGATTTTCATTAAATTCACCATTCATTTATTGATTCATATGTTGACTGGCCGCCGCGGTAATTGAATAATTGCTATCCCAACACGACCCATCATTAATAATATCCACAAGAATGCAAGAATGTTGGAATGTATCCATGTTGTTCAACAACAAAACTCAGACCAGAACATGAATTAGATCACGCACAACCAAATCCAAAGTGTAATTACATATTTTTTTTCCTATTGACGAAAATCAGTTTTGAAAAAAAAAACTATTGTCAATTGTCATCGGTATGGAATACATTAATCATCATTATTCCAGATAAATGGATTGCTTTGTTATCGCCGTCGGCAGGTTTAGGTTGGGCGCAAGTGTTTTTGATTTGTTTTCGGCATTTCTAAGAAATGCATGTATGCGAACAAAGAAAAATATTCAAATTTCGATTTTCAAATGCACTGAATCAGAAATTTCGATTAACCGAATTTACAATAATTTCCCATCCGATCAGTCAGCACTCTATTTGCTCGAGGTGTAATTTATGTTTAATTCATCATTGATTTTCTGCTTGTCTCGGTGAGACCTTTGTGTACTTAATGAGTTATCATTGAGTGGTAATTATGCGTTGTGGTTGCTAATTACTTTTACACTCTCTTGGAAACCGTCATACTTTATTTGCCATTTAACACTGTGGTCTTCTATCAAAACCACAACGATATTTATTTTGAACTATTATTAACTCCAGTTTGATTCAATTTCTCCTCAGGATTCGACCTCAATTGCCCGTTTTCCTTCCGCAAAAAATGATACCTGTAAAATGATTGCATGTAATAATTGCATTGAAAACGCCATCATTAAAAGATGAATGTTATCTTCCTGCAGAAACAAATCATCAATACAACATTGCTACAGTCTAGGGTAAATATAGAAATTTAAGTAGTATTGAACTTTTATCTGTCTATAATCAATTAGGAAAGTAAGTTATTCTTTATGCATTCGCCTTTCGTAAGGTGCACTATATTACTCCAACATTTTACTCCTTTTGCATACATGCATATTGCATATACGCCAAAAAGTTTGAGACCACCATCTTTTCAAGAGAAAAATCTACTTTTTGCAATTTTAATAATATTTGTAAAAAAGAAAAGAAAAATTAGTCCTCAAAAATTGTTTAAGTATATGAAAATATAAGAATGGAATCAAAAAAGTCAATAATTTAATCAGCTTTTCCTACATTTTAATGTTTGTGATGGAGTGGTCTCAAACTTTCTGACGGCAGTGTCGAGTAGATTGCTAATGAGATGAAATGTGATTCAATGCAACAAAGTCGACATCGATTTATTTTCGAAGAAATTTGATGAGAACACTGTAATAGTTAGCCATCATATGTACTACAGTATTTATAATAGAACCGAGCGCTGTATAAGAAGCTTAAAAATATGTTTGGGCGTTTACCTTCGACTTTTAATGCAGGTTTTCAAATACAGTGTGATGAACCTTTTTCATTATTTACCCTATCATCATCAATTCAATTCTTGGAGGCAAACTGATTGCATCAAAGGATTTCGTTCATTATCTGATCTTAGATTCAATAGCCTCGTTTAATTCATGATAATAACCCATCCTGAAATTCATTGAATGAACGTTCAAACCAGTTAACAAAAAAAAAGGAGAGAGTAAAAGCTGGTTTTCCAAATATACTGCGCAAGTAGAATATTTTGTTTTTGATGGCGCGTCACACTAACGAAAATAAGTTTTTATTGAAACAAAAAACGAACGCATCGGTATGATCAGTTGTACCGCTGTGCAAAAAATAAAATATACTACTTGCCAGCATATCTATAGAAAAGTTTTTTGATATTATCAGACAGATTTTAATTAAATTTTTGATAGCGAAGCATGCAGTGAGGGAAAGAAAGAGAGAGAAAAAGCTTAACAATCATAGAATGTGTTTTTCATACCTGTAACCCGGGGATAATAGTCCATAGAGATTTCATTTGAAAAAATCTATTGTATTTCAACGAACGAAATTAAAATTCTCAGTGATATTTTTGAATTTTTCATTTTGTTGAGCTATTTACAGATGAACGGAACATATGTTGTTTCACATTATCTTCTGATTATCGATGTTGACCTTTCTTTTATAGAACATTATTTTACACAGCAGTTTCAAAATCGATAAGAGTGAAGATTTTTAATTTCAAAAAAGTCGCACACAAAAGAAAGAATAATATCAATTCTCAATTTGTTTTGAAAATATCATCGAAATATTTTCTCGTAAATGCTCAATTCTGGTTGAGTGAAATTTTAAGAAGTTAAAAGCCATGAAATCGAATTTTTTATATGGAAATAAGCTAATTATGTAATTAGCTTGATTTATCAGAACATTGTATCAATGTGAGTTCACAAGTGTATAATCACAAGAATATGATAATATACAATACATTGTAAGCACACATTTACGGTAAAGGATAAAGAATTTTCGTATCACTTCATGTCCTATTTTATGCTCATGCTGTAGTTAGAATGGTCATCGATTATGTAAATGTGTACTGTGATACTATCTTCGCATGCCATATAGTTTGGTTTTTGACCACCCATCGCCACAAACATCAAGCAATGTTGTCAAACGGACTGTACACACGCAAATGTATGCCAATAAATGGAAAAATTTGCCCAATGTGTATAAAATCGTCTTTTGTTTGTTTATTCTGGTGTTTTTATTTCGTTTTTAACTTGTTTGATGGCACGTGTTATTCGATGAGAAAACTCATTTAAAAAGTTATGCCTTTCATGCACTCAATGCAATTGAATTAATGAAATATTCACTTTTAGAATTCGAACCACTTATTGCATTGACACATCCCTCGGGAAATATCGTTACAAAGGCCAATTTGCATCAGACATAAATTCACGTAAAGAAACGAAAAACACAGAAACTCATCAATTAAATTAGATTTTGGTTTTTTGTATTTGAACTTTTGATATGTATACGTACTACGTATTAGGTACAAAACAGTGGTATTTCAATAATATTTCTATTGGTTTTCTCAGATAAAATGTATTTAGCTAGGTGACCTAGCCTAGGTCAAAGAAAAACTATGTTAACACTATTGAACCGCATCATTGATCTTTCTCAACATTGAAATGATGTTGGGTTAACAATTATTCTTCCTTATTGGTGTGTATCGTTCAATTTGTTCAGAGCTTAAAGATCGAATGATAAGACTTTGTGTACTGCATTTCAATTGACAGGACTTCGTCTGGTGTAACTTTTCTCTATTTTATTCGGTGCTAGTAAATTTTGTTGCGACACCGATTTGTATGTATTAATATGTTTCGCCTGCGTGTGTGTTTCAATTGAACTTAGTCAAAGGGAGTGTGAGTTTTTTTCAACACGAGATGGGTTTTGCGTGCGATAATAACCATGGGGTCAGCATTTCTACTTGTGCTTCGAACGAAGTTTTTAATTTTGTTTTTATTTTTCGGTTATCTTGTATTTTATCCATTCGATGTTTCTCTATTTCAATTCCACTCGCTGCGTGTACGAAGACCAAGAGCGAACAAAACCAATCACATATTACATTCAATACACCTCACTCCAATTCTTCGTTTCGCATATTGCTTACAGAGCTCAACGCTTTTTGGTTATTTTGGCGATAATACGGCGCGATATGGTTCATTATGTTGTTCGCGTTGCTCTTAATTTTCGGCGGCAAAGCAATAAAATCACATGGAAATGGTTGCAGTTGTGCTATTGTGCAGCTCATTCCGACCCAAAAACACTAAATCGCTATTGCCTCATTTGTTGTCGAAGATTTACAACATTTGTCGCCAATTAATGACATCGTCGATAGCTGTGCTGAACACATTTATTTAGTTACACGTTGTATGCTATGCGCCCATTCTTATCATTATGGTGGCAGCGAATACATGTCTAGCACCTTCTCCACTCAAAATGATCATTGCCTTAATAATGGCACATCGTGTATTGTATTCGCTTTTTTTTAGCTGTTATACACCACATTTGACCTCTACCTAACAGAAAACAAAAATAAATACAACAAATGCTCGGGCCGATTCGAATTTATTCAATGGGCCAGTAAAACTTTCGATTTTAAATCGTCACAAGGGAATGCGATAAATCGTCAATTGTCAAGAGGTGCATTGACATAATGATACGAAAAATTTCTAGAATAAATTACGTCTATTTATGATTGAGACACCGCTGTGCATGATACCATTGCACCATCATATCAGACTAAGACGAACGAACACGCAACGGCACAGCTAATCCATGATTTAATGGAAGCAGACAATGCGTCTGGCGCTACTCTTAAACAATACCCTACACATACCCACACACTCGCACTCTATATACGTTCTTGACATGATTCTATAAAATTAAAACCCAAACACATATAGCATCCATATTTGCATTAAGCGACAACCACATTTTGAGATGCGTGATGCGATTATGAATGGTAGACTTGTTTTGTACCGTTAGCAAATTTCGACAAGAAATTTTTCAGTAATTAATTAATCACGTGTCACACAAAAGTTACTTTGATCGTCTAATTGACATAAGACCGGCGTGACTTGAACCGTAACCATCAATGGTAAGGAGATGTAAACGTTTACCTAATCCCGATACGCTTCAAATGTTTTGTTGACGATTTTACCTGAAATTCATTAATGATGATGGTCAGCATGCAATTTTGCACGTACAACATTTGGCAGTCTACTTAGTAGACATTGGTTCTATGCTGGGACCAACATTGTCAAATCAAAGTTATAAGTAAATCTTGGACGGTTTGAGTTGGTGCAATCGGATCAATACGTGTCGGTTGTTTGTTGTGCGCTTGTGTTTGTTTATGCATTCAAATGGCTAATTAAATCTTATCAAATTAATTTCAAACAAACACACTAATTGATAAATCGGCAGTGTTGTTCAAGCATAAATTAAACAATGGGGTGTATTTGTGCACCCAGCCACACAGACACATTCGATCAATCCGATTTTGTTATGAAATGAAAACAACAACGGAACAAAATTTCCAGCAATTGTCGATTGGCATGAAATACCTATACCGTATAATGCAATCAAATTCAATTTCATTAGAAAAACATGGTCGATCCCATTTTTCCAAACGCATATAACAAATTGACACCTATGATTTGGCTTATCAATTTAATATGCAAATAAATGTTTACGTGTGTATATTGCAATTTATCGACAACAAAAACAATTACTCTTAAATCGTATGAACAATGTGAAATAAAATGCAACATTGAATCGCCCCCAATCGAAAATAGTGTGTTTTTTTTTCGTCGGTAAATGCTCATGCATTGAATGGATGAAATCTCGATTACAGTCGATCATCTCTAACGCATTTTAAATAAATAACCAGCAAATGTGCAAGCGAATACAACAGAAAATGCAATTGTGTTTTGTTTTCAGCATTTATTTCTCATAATTATAGACATTTCGATACAAAAGGCTTCGGTTCTCTCATTTTAATGAGTATTTGCAATTGAATTCCCATGTTCGAGGCTATTGATGCTGTGCGTAGACATTTATCTGGTTGTAATTAACAGGAACATTTTAAATTCGAACTCTATATTCACATTATGTGATGCTGTTGATGTTTTCACAGTGATAAGACTAATCCATTAGGCAATATTTATATATTCTGTGCTAAATATTTATTTTTGCATTCAAATTATAATCGAAAATATTGCGATGCGACGCTGTTTAATCAGGGATTCGTTTACTAAGCATTGCTTCCATATAATATGCCGAACATATTTACTGCACGGAACAACATTCAAAGTAATATGAACGTCAGTACAGCTCCGAAATTATGTTCATTAGATGTTTTCGGATCATTAAATAAGTTTATTTGAATGTAAAAAAAACGAAAATGTCTGATTCGTCGGCCACTTTGCTGTACGGCATATCTATTTATACGGTGTTTGTCAATGTACGTCACCGTATGTGTTGACAGATCTTAGCATATGCTACGTAAGCATTTATGTCTGGCATGCAATCGGTGGTACCCGAAGGATGAAAACAAAGCTCTGCTTGCTCGAATGCATGCTTCTATCTGAATGAATCGCAGTTTAAATTTGGTATGACATTTGACACAAATCAAATATAAATCGTTGTACTTTATCTCGATCAAGCAATCCATTAACAACCTGGAATCGAATTTGCCGAAAATGTATTGAACAAATTTCCAATTTTAAAATGAACGTTCATTTATCTGCCAATTCATTAATAAACAATGGACCGATATAGTTTTGCTGATAACTTTACCCTTTGCATTTTGATTCAAATTCCTCTGTTAATAATAATAAATGTGCTGTTTGTATCACTGGTTGGTCATTTCTAAATGCGTTTTACATTAAATATGGACGAATAAGATAACAGCGATACGTTCAACAAACACAAATATACGTTATAAATGAGCAGTGATGTTGGAATTTTTTTTGTCATGAACCAATTCTAATTCAATTAATTTGCATTTAATTTATTGGCTGAAATGTCCGATGTTCGCTTATCAAACTAATTCTTTGTTATGATAATAACAGCAGACATAAATGCAAACCACGTTTACATTCGAGATGGAAAATAGTTTCAACACTGAACGCAATGCTCTTTCTCCATCAATGCAGAATTTTCAAAGCGCGCACAACGGGGTTGAAGCATTCATTGTGTCCTCTTAATGGTAATGTTTATAAAACACAGTGAGTTTTCATTTATATCCGAATGCATTCAGCAATTTAACATTAATAAAATGTAGAATAAGCAGCCATTCTCATGAAAATACCTTTCGTTCCATTTGTGTTGTACAAATTCAGTAAATAAAAGAACGCTTTTGATAAAACTAATGGAAAATCCGCTATACAAACCAAATTAGTTATATTTTATCGATCGTCCGGTATAAAATGACCAGTTACCAGTTTTGGACGATGGGGTGAGTACGGAAAAGTGAAAAATCGTCGAAAAAAATATTGAGAAAATTGGCAATAAACCCCACCTACGGCGATTTTTCCTTCTTTCATCCGCTTTCTTTTTGCCATTTTCCTTCAAAGCGGCAACATGTGGCAAAACTTTTGAATCTACGTGTTCAGTTTGAACATCGCAGAAAAATGGAGTGAAATTGAATTTTTGTTATAACCATCTTCTTCGAACTTCTTCTGCTTTAAAGTAATAAATTCAGTAGCTCACGCATAACTAACACTCTAAACGGGTTGCATTGTAAATTCAGCGAGAAAATCCACCACATTTTGAACGAAGAGAGAGCGGGAGAGAAAGCGAAAAAAGAATCAAGACAGAAAAAGAGGTTAGCTAAAAACTTTTTCATATCGTGGCAATATAAATTCAGTGTTCGATGTGGGTTTTTTTTGGATGAAAATGAACAGGTCTTAAAGGTTATAAACAAATATAAGAAAAAAAGTGTTTCTCTTGCAACTGCTTGAGCTCGTGCTGTGCGTTTTGTGAATAAACGAACGCATTTTGACTTAAAACGAATATGCCGTGTCAATGTTTTTCCACCAGCATTACTGAATTGACTGCGTTTTAAAAATACTTTATATACACTCTAGGGGCTCGGAAGTATTTTTTATTGATGAAAAAACACACATAATCAGAAATATTGATATATTTTGAGTTTAAACTATAATAATCACCATATTCACGAATATTGGTACATTTTGAGTGTGAAGAATACTGTGAATAATCATGAATATTCCCAATATTTTGATTATCGTAAATATGAAAATGGCGGCAAATGATGTATGTCATTTTGTGGAATGTTATTTATAAAATCACACAAACTTAGAACACTTTTACCTATACATTTTTGATGTTCTTCAGTCAAATTATTTTTTTATCAAAGAAATATAAGTTTTTTAGGCTTTTTTAATTTTATTTTGTGTTGTGTGTGTTTTACATCGGTGCCATATACGAGCTGAATAATGACAAATAATTACGTAAATATGAGAAATATTCAAAATATTCTCAATATTTTCCATTTATACACCACATTCATACAAAATTGTCAAAACTGTGTTCATTTTTTTTTTTTTTTTTTTCATGTTCCGAGCCCCTAGTATACACTCAAAAGTCAATGTCTTTAAAATTCTCGGTGAATTTATATTTTGGCGCAGAACACGTGCCATGAAAACGCCTCTGTTGTTGGGTATTTATTCAGTGCACGAATTACTCACGTCAATTTAACTTACACCTCTACAATGTTTTCGTTGTCATTGCATCCATAACAATTTCAAATTTACTTCATTTTATTGGCACTTATGACGTAAACTATGGAAAAAGAAGAAATGAACAAATGAAATCTCCGTGTCATGCTTTACTCTGTATTTAAGCATTTTCTTGCTTTTGTCAATTCCGCTAATTAGTACATGAATTAAATAAACTTACTTTGCTTCCGAGATAACTCCAGTAAAATCGATAATTTTTTCTTTTCCCTTTTGCAATTCATCAACGAATGATAACCGATGATTTCAAATAAAAAAATCTCCGATTGAAGTATATGAAAACGGTGAAGAAGGTCTGCTTCGAATATTTTTGCTTCGAATATGTTTTTTTTTTTAATTGAAAAATATCAAAAGCAAATTCTTTACTACGATTCGAAGACCTAAATGAATTTTTGTTCACCAACAATGTTTGACAACCAATCCAAAACAAGCAAAACTGTCAAAAGTTTTTTGTTTAATTTTCTGCTCATTCGCCAAACCACAGCAAATATCTTTTCGCAACTTACCACACGACCCATATTACAACTTGTTTTTTTTTTGTTCATTGTTCACTTCATTCACAGTAACTCTACCGAATTGATAAATTTCAACGTTACTTTCATGTTTCATCTCGAGTTGAAATATTTACACAAACTTTTCGGGAGAATTTTTAATAAAATTTTCAAGTAAATCACAAACGGTTTAAGGCTTTTTGTTTGAACTATTCCAAGAATATCAAGGCAATAGAACGGAATAAATTTATGAATATGACTTGATGTAAAATAAATAAAAGCATCACCAAGCCAGAATCATTCGAAAATACGTCGATTATCATTAGATGAAGACAATTTTAACTGAAAAAAACGATTCTCATATGTTCTTTTTTTTTCATCGAAATCACTCATTTTGTTGAAGTTCTATAAACAATATTTCGTTGAAGGCATTTCCTGCCTCTGTCTTTTTCATATAATTTTCGAGTTTTCAAGCAAAAACTAATTTGCAATAAATTTTAAAGCATCTTAAAATGAGAGAGAAGCATCTTTGTTGTGCTTTGTCTTCTCTTGACCACCATGCATTATTGTGGGACAATGTAAATTTTCCAGTTGGTAAGGCGGAAACAGATGGAAAAAAATCTACCGGCATAAATAAAAGGAAATAGAATGGAAAAAGAGCATTTTCATCGTAAGTAGTTAAAATGAATTATTCACGGATAATTTCATCTAATTGGAATCGGAGAAAAAGAAAGCCGGCGCTTAAGAACAAAATGATTTTCCCATGTTTCAGTCTCATGTTGTGCACCCAAATCACCTTCATTCTTTTTTTTTGGGACATTTCCTCGAATCCAAATGTGAATATTGAACAAAAGTTAAACCATAAAATGACCATTCGAACTAATAAATAACATAAACGGAAAAAGTGCTGAACTGAGTTAAAGATGTACTCACACACATGCGTTTCTCTCTCTCTCTGTGTGTGTGCATGTGTACGGATGTGAAAGTATCTGGGAATATTTTAGCTTTTGTTCTTTGGTATTTCTACAAAACGAGAGTTTCTTCTATTTCAAATAAGAAAATCTTCTCTCGATGCTCGTATCGCTTTATTCGTAACATATGATAACATTCAGTTAAAGACAAAGTAATAAATAGTTTAATGAATATGCGTTTTTGTTGCTTGCTTCATTGTGGCGTTATAAGACTCTGAACTGAAGAGTGTTTAGATGAACTTGAGCGAGAATGTTCAGGTAACGAATCAACTCGCATATGTAAACATTACTGAAAACAAATACACACACAACATAGAAAAGTTTCTTTTTTTGCAAGTCGTGCGGTTAAAGTTCTCTTCTTCAGACTTAGTTCTTTGTTCCAAAACCGGTAGATATATACTGTGTGTGTATATATAAAGTGATAACTTTATTGTGTAAAACGGCAACTTCTATTCAACGGCACTGAATATTTTTCACAGTGTATGCAGCAGATGCAGACATTAAGTTTGCAGTGAAAACCGTATCTAAGGCACGATTAGGTAGGTTTAGAAGTTTGGCTATAGAAACTCGGTCGGACTTGTTTGGATGTTTATGCGCCTCCATTTCGATGCATATATGCATACGCACACATTTACTCGCATGTGATAATGACGGAAAGAAAGTGAGGAAAATAGAGAATTCGATGGAAAAGTTTTCCATATATGTTACATCATGTAAGAAATCGATGTGTGGTTTTCTTTTGGTCTTCTTTTCTTCTTCTGCCATCGTTATATGTACGGCTCAAAGTTTTTCACATGACAGGAATTTTTACCAAAATTGTTGGAACATTTACCGGAATTTTAACCCCACCTACCCATACACAAACGCATTTGAAGACTTTATCTTGTCTTTCATCCGTTCGTTTGGTGTGCATATTTTTTACAACAAAAGTTCAATGTAGAGACAGTGAAATAAAAGCGCCCAAGGTATAAATGAATTTCGATTTGGTTGCAGATATTTTGGATAAACTATAAGTTTATGTTTTATGGGAGTGCCCCGTTTTTTTGTACTTCACTTGCACACCGTGCAATGGTGTATGTATATGCGTCATTTTGAGTTGAGTGCAAAAGGTAGACAGCGAAATGCTTGATCTAGCTACTTTATTCATTTTCAAAGACATTTAACATCACAAAACTTCATCATCATTCGAAATAAAACAAATGCAGAAGAAACTTTTCTTAATCGTTGCGTTGAAAATGAATCATTTATTATGTGTGTATATGGTTGTTGTAAATGTTTGTTCCCATGATTCAATGGTTATGCGGCTACTTATTAGACATATATACTACATTTCATTGTCTGTTTGATTCTGCTGCATTTTTGATCAAACTTTTTTTAGTTATACAGAAGAAGTGATTATACACTATGAACAAGCCAAGGGGGGTTGACGTATATGAGATTGGAGACTTTTTTTTGCGAATCTCGCTAATGAGCGCCATCTGATTTTAGTGTGAATTAGATGCAAAAATCAAATTTATTTCAATAATTTGGAATGTATTTGAATGTTATAGTTTCAACACAAAAATTGTATTAAAAATCATTCAAGTAAATCAAATTGAAATTAAATCAATTAAAAATCATTGTACACACACATAAAGCATATAAAATAATACAACTAAATTATAAATACTCACACCATTCTATGGGAACCTAACAAAATCGTATTATTTCAAATTAGAATTATTTTTATTTCATATAAATGATTCTATTTATTTTTTCAAATTCATTCTATTAGAATTATAAATAAATAAATTTCTATTTATTACAGAAAATAATGATTCATTATTAATGAAACAGAAAAAATTCTCCACAATGTGAAAATACGAAGTTACGTATATATTATGACAGCTGTGGTTACGTATACGTCGACATTAATAATCTGTCAAAACCGTAAACACATTATTTTCATAACGCAATTTTGCGATAGTTTTTGTGTGCAAACTGTAAGTTATTTTGTGATTTTATTGTGTTTAGATTGAATACGATTTCATAAATTGTTGAAAAGTGATTTTACAGTAACAAGAAATGTAAAGCAGAGAGAAAAAAAACCAATAAATGAGTTTAGAACGTTTAGAATCATATGCACATTTTCGTGATATTCTAACCTCAATCGCTCTTCACTCTCAGTTTAACATTTTTTATATCAACAATTATTTTATAATTTAAACAGGAAACGCAAAATGGTTTGGTGCGATATATGCCAGCAGAATATTTCGGGAAACATTTACAAGCACAAAAGAGTTGAGCACAGTTGGGATCGAGGTGGTATTAAATTGATTAAACAGGAAGATAAAACTCTGATCGAAGCTATACAAAACGAAAAAACATTCGTTGGACCTTCGCTGTTATATTTGAAACGTCTCGCAAATTATGCGGTAACACAAAATTTTCAAGCCACATTTTTTGGAGTCGACTCCAAGCAATGCCAAGCAATCCCAATTTGAAGATAATTCTAATGTCAGCAACGCTAAACAGCGAAAAATTCAGTAGATATTTCAATGGTTGTCCGATTATCGATGTGCCTGGGCGTACTTTTGATGTTCAAACTATGCATCTCGAAGAAGTATTAATCAAAACAGAATACAAAACGAGCAAAATGGCCACATATTTGGAAGAGAATCAAGTATCGCAAATTCGGCGTATAAAAGATGGTAACTATTAAATGACATACTAGATATTACATATCGGTTGCCTTATGAAGCACAAAGATTAAATCGTTGCTTAGAAAAACGCATCTTTACGTAACATATTAATTTATTGTTTATTATTTCATTCTATAGAAGACATGCCGCGATCATATCGCTTAATGTGCGACAGTCGCCTGGATTCTTATATTTTGCGAAAAGATTGTGAATCATTTGAAAACGTTTTTTCTCTCATTGAAGGCGACTACATGCCGGCCAATTATGTTCATCGTACAAAGCAACGCACCGTGTTGGGAATTGCTGCGGAAAATGGTTCACTGAATATGATGTTAAAGCTTTTGGCTTTTGGTGAAAGTGCGACCTTTAAAGATCCATTTGGTAAAAGCACAATTGATTATGCGAAAGAAAATAAACAAGAGGAATGTTGTGAGGGATTGTGAGCTCTTAATGTGTTATGAACGTGTGACATCCACCACAACATGGAAAAATTACGTGGAAATTGGAAGAGCGTATCGATCAACACAAGGCACACAAAATATTATTGATCACAACTTACTTTTTCATGTCATTGATCATATCCATGAAAATACGTCAAAAAATGGCGCTATTCTTGTATTTTTGCCCAGCTACGACGATATATGCGAACAACATGAAAAGTTAGTAAGCGTACATGGATTACAGGATTGGGGTTATAAGATTTTTGCGCTGCATAGCGAACTAAATGATGAAAACAATGAGGGTCATGCTCATGTCTTTGATCGCATGGAAAATGGCGTTCGAAAAATAATATTATCTACAAATATTGCAGAAACAGCACTTACAATAGATGATGTCGTCTACGTTATTGATGCCGGAAAAGCAAAATCGCTGTTTTATGACGCGGAAACCAAATCGACCATTCTCGAATTAAAGTCTATTTCACAGGCATGTGCAAAACAGCGCAGTGGCAGAGCTGGTCGCGTTCAAAACGGCTTCTGTTATCGTTTGTATTCATTGGAACAATACAAAATGATGCACAAATATAAGCCAGCAGAAATTGTACGAGTGCCTATAGCGAAAACTATTTTTCAAATTTTATTTTAAAAAAACATATTAATCAAATAAATGTAATTTCAGTCCAATTTATTTAGAAAGATGAAAAATGGCTTTTATTTTCGGCAAAGGTATAAACGTATAAATTATTTTGTATTCAATGTATTCAATTGAATTCACTTTGAAATATTTTTTTTTTGTGTACATTATAACTAAGGCAATTTGTGTAATTTTCTTATTATATCGCATTCATTGCGCAGAAAATGAAACGAAACTATTACTATTGACTAATAATAAATGAATGATCGGTATTAAAATTATGGTAAATATAAAAAATAAGTTGGAACGATAATATGAATTTTTTTTGTATCAATAACGAACAAATTGACATAAAAGTTCTTCCAATTTTGGTAACAAACTTTCAGCTTCCGATGGTAAAACTGAAATATTTTTCAGAACAAAGTTGCCGTTCTTTCGTTTTTGTTTTTGTTCAAATACCACAAGTCCAGGTTGATTTAGGCTAGCTTGTGACACAACAGATGACGGATGTGGATGGGTATTTCCAATGCTGTTCCCATTATTCACAATATGGTTAGGATAAAACCCAGCCATGATGCATGCGTTCACCATATTCCAATTGCTGGAATTTTCGTTCAATTCACGCATTGATTGCGAAATCATACCAGATTTGCATATGTAGTCGAAGATTAAACGTCGAATGCCTTCGGCTTTTAACATGTTACCTTGTGAAATGTAATTCTCGACACAAAATTTTCGTTGATGTTCCCGTAATTGTTTCGACCAATTCTGAATTATATTGAAATACAGTTGATGGTCGCTATATTTATTTTCTGCGAATCGATTTTTTGTTTCATTGATTTTTTCAGTCACTTCCTGTGTATTTTCAAATGAAAGTACGAATAAATCTTTCACCGACAGTGCACTGGAAATCATAACAATGGGATCCAAACATCGCAAAATAATTGCGTAGAAGAGTGTCTTACTCAATTGACAATCGATTGGCATGTTTACCAAATGTTTACAAAAGTACAATTTCTGCTGGCTTATATTTGTGCATCATTTTGTATTGTTCCAATGAATACAAACGATAACAGAAGCCGTTTTGAACGCGACCAGCTCTGCCACTGCGCTGTTTTGCACATGCCTGTGAAATAGACTTTAATTCGAGAATGGTCGATTTGGTTTCCGCGTCATAAAACAGCGATTTTGCTTTTCCGGCATCAATAACGTAGACGACATCATCTATTGTAAGTGCTGTTTCTGCAATATTTGTAGATAATATTATTTTTCGAACGCCATTTTCCATGCGATCAAAGACATGAGCATGACCCTCATTGTTTTCATCATTTAGTTCGCTATGCAGCGCAAAAATCTTATAACCCCAATCCTGTAATCCATGTACGCTTACTAACTTTTCATGTTGTTCGCATATATCGTCGTAGCTGGGCAAAAATACAAGAATAGCGCCATTTTTTGACGTATTTTCATGGATATGATCAATGACATGAAAAAGTAAGTTGTGATCAATAATATTTTGTGTGCCTTGTGTTGATCGATACGCTCTTCCAATTTCCACGTAATTTTTCCATGTTGTGGTGGATGTCACACGTTCATAACACATTAAGAGCTCACAACCCTCACAACATTCCTCTTGTTTATTTTCTTTCGCATAATCAATTGCGCTTTTACCAAATGGATCTTTAAAGGTCGCACTTTCACCAAAAGCCAAAAGCTTTAACATCATATTCAGTGAACCATTTTCCGCAGCAATTCCCAACACGGTGCGTTGCTTTGTACGATGAACATAATTGGCCGGCATGTAGTCGCCTTCAATGAGAGAAAAAACGTTTTCAAATGATTCACAATCTTTTCGCAAAATATAAGAATCCAGGCGACTGTCGCACATTAAGCGATATGATCGCGGCATGTCTTCTATAGAATGAAATAATAAACAATAAATTAATATGTTACGTAAAGATGCGTTTTTCTAAGCAACGATTTAATCTTTGTGCTTCATAAGGCAACCGATATGTAATATCTAGTATGTCATTTAATAGTTACCATCTTTTATACGCCGAATTTGCGATACTTGATTCTCTTCCAAATATGTGGCCATTTTGCTCGTTTTGTATTCTGTTTTGATTAATACTTCTTCGAGATGCATAGTTTGAACATCAAAAGTACGCCCAGGCACATCGATAATCGGACAACCATTGAAATATCTACTGAATTTTTCGCTGTTTAGCGTTGCTGACATTAGAATTATCTTCAAATTGGGATTGCTTGGCATTGCTTGGAGTCGACTCCAAAAAATGTGGCTTGAAAATTTTGTGTTACCGCATAATTTGCGAGACGTTTCAAATATAACAGCGAAGGTCCAACGAATGTTTTTTCGTTTTGTATAGCTTCGATCAGAGTTTTATCTTCCTGTTTAATCAATTTAATACCACCTCGATCCCAACTGTGCTCAACTCTTTTGTGCTTGTAAATGTTTCCCGAAATATTCTGCTGGCATATATCGCACCAAACCATTTTGCGTTTCCTGTTTAAATTATAAAATAATTGTTGATATAAAAAATGTTAAACTGAGAGTGAAGAGCGATTGAGGTTAGAATATCACGAAAATGTGCATATGATTCTAAACGTTCTAAACTCATTTATTGGTTTTTTTCTCTCTGCTTTACATTTCTTGTTACTGTAAAATCACTTTTCAACAATTTATGAAATCGTATTCAATCTAAACACAATAAAATCACAAAATAACTTACAGTTTGCACACAAAAATTTAATTTTTTTCAACTAATAGGAACTCTCGCAAAATTGCGTTATGAAAATAATGTGTTTACGGTTTTGACAGATTATTAATGTCAACGTATACGTATACGTAAACACTTTCTCCACATTGTGGAGAAAAAAACAGATATGTGGCATACCAAGAGATGGTGTTGTATGTTATGAATCTTTTTTCATTGTTTGACATCAGGGGGGGTTGGAACAAGCTGTTGATTTTTCATGATGCCACCACTGAAACGTATATCTTTTAAAATATTCCTGCTTTCCCATTGTCAGGTTCAGTAACAATCCGACGGTCATGATCGGACATCAACCGAATATAAGTACCTCACTTTGGGAAAACTGTTATAAATTGCCCTTTTGGCTGAAAACGCATTTTTTGCGAATTTTTTATGTGCGATAATTATGTACTCTCCGCCTATGAAATCAAAGAAGCGATACATTCTATATAATGAGCGTATACTTTCCACTTAGTCCATTGCAACGGAAAACAAGTTTGCATAGAATGCAGCGCCAACTATATGCGAATTTTATTTTTTATCGTTTTAGGCAATAAATCTATGGTTTTCTTATGGCTTCTTTTCAATTTTCCTAAAATTATGTGAGATCCAACGATACCATTTTCCAAAAAAAAAATTATAAATGCGTAGGAATTATGTACTAATCATGTACTTTTCAAAAATATATTTCGGTTTGCCAACTTATTTTCACATTTATGCATGGTTTCAGGATTCGACAGACTTTTAAAAATTGCAACTCGATGGAAAAGTGGTATAAATCGATGATTAAACAAATTTGTACGTCTCTACTATTTGGAAAAAAGTCATAACTTTCGATTTGAATGTGTCCAATCGATTAAATAAGATAGAGCATAAAATGTGTATATCATTTATATCATCAAAAGACATTCGCTGTGTCTACTGTCTTTTCAATCAATTATAAGAAGTTATCAGTCTATGGCATTGTGTTCTCGTCAAATGTCAGTTGATCGAATAAACATTGGTTTTCTGCTTTATTTAAAAAAAAACCTCGTCACATCAAAGTTAGAGACAATTTTCAATACAACATGGTATGGGTAAAATGTCAGGAGTTGAAGTTGAATGAAGACATTTATACTTTTCGGAACGGTCTTGAATAAATAATTTACCATCCCACTGGATGAAATCCATTCATCGTATTTGTTGAGCGGTAAAATATTTGTCACCACTTGAAAAGATGATTCATCAATCATTCTGTTGGCAGAAAATTATTTCGATTTTCTGCATTTCAAACTGAGATTTTAATGGAAAAAGTATTTAAATTTATGAATGATGAGGTAGAGAGAGACAGAGAAAGAGAGAAAGAAAAGTTGCATGCAGCTGTCAAGCTTACTTACTAGTCAGATCTGAAAGATTTAGACTAGATTGGTTTTTTATTTTTAAATTGAATTCATGTGTTTTCTGACGTCGCGGACTTGTGCTTTTTCCCCTCAAATACCAATTTCATTTTTGGTCATTGTTCGACTATGGCTCCAAAGGATTTACTACTTTGCAATGTGAGAAACAATGCGAATTTTCTCCATACCGCACCATTTACAATCTCTAATCCTATTACGAAAAAAAAAACTTTTTTTTTGTATGGAATTCGATTTAAAGTGGATACATTTCACGTTAGCATAACTTTTCTCTTGGTGTACTCAATTACTATTTCGTTCAAGTTTTTGGCACTTTTTGCGTGCCATTTCATTCAAACATAGATGGATAATGTTTCGTGCCGAGTGTTGGCAAAACTCGTATTTTGTTGTTGTTGCATTTGCTCTGTCTACATTTGATAGAGTATATGCATGCAGAACATTTGTAAACCATCCATCTTATAAATTTCGCATAAATTTTCCATTTACAATGTCGAAACAAAGCAAAATGCATAAACCAAAGTGAATTTAACTCAACACATACTGATGGTTGCAACAACAACAACACACAAAAGATGACGGCGTCGATGATGATGATGACGACAACAATAACAGCATGGTAGTGACGCCAACTCGATTACATACAAATATACAAATGCAAATTTTCCATTTTGCTTATCAAAATATTTGTACAAGTTTTCATTCGTCCAACTACCATTTTGGGTGACGGAAGCCTTTTCGACTCCCTCCACGTTCTGCCGTTCATTCGTTGTAAAAATCGTGTGCAGTCGATGCGATAAAATATGCTTTTTAATGGACTTATTTTCGTGTCGCTCATCAACATGGAGGCTTCACTTTGATTCACGAGAACTCTTTTCAATTACATTGTATCTCTCCCCCTCTCTCTCTCTCTCTCTCTCTCTCTCTCTCTCTTTCTAGCTCTGTCTTCATTCACTAAAACAATACGTAAATCCCACATAATAACAACAAAATATGAGACAAAGACAACAGAAGCATTAGCACAAAAAATGGTCGCCACTGCTAACCAAGCACATAAATTGAAACAAAATGAAGTTATATCAAATTCATTCTCATTAAATTTATGTCCTTGATGATATCCAGTGGATGGGTCCATAGAAAGAGTGGAGAATACAACAATATAAAAAAGATGAGCATACACCATTCCAAATGAAAATGGAGACCATCGAGCTACGTAATATTCAACATACTGTGCAATACATAGGGATGAAAACATATTTTATCTCGAAATTTTTGTTGTTTTTTTTGGCATATAAAACAAATGATTGTACTATGCTTTGGCAACGCACGATTGATTCCAAACATTACATTTTCAAAATGAAAAGGTAAAATTCAAAAATTCTCGACGCATACAACTAATCCGACGGCAAGCGATAATTCATTGAATCCGAATGGTATTTTATTAATAACACGTTCAACGCACGTACATAACTCATTTTTTTGTGCGTTTCGATTCCGGTGTGTATGCGTTTCCATCGTCTCTTTCGGTATCTATCTCTCTTCTTCGTCTCTCATTTTCAGTTTGTGTTATTTTGTGTTTGTTTAAGCTCATTGTCCATGGTTTTGGTGTCTCAGTGAAGTTGTTTTGTTTTCACTTCTCATAATCCTTTTTCTTCGAATTCGTATCTCATTATCTGCAATGTTTTTCAAGTTTAACATCCATTTTTTCCTCTCATACCCGAAGTATTGCTTCAGCATTACATGACTTCATGTAACGTGATATTAATGCATACAAAGACGGTCGGGAGGAAAGAGGCAACAAGGATTATCGCCATGCGATCAAATGAAGGGGTTTGCAGTAAATGAAAGGGTTTCAATTTTCATTTGGAAAAAAGAACGGATTCAATATTATTTTGAAACCTTACCGCTGCACTCAATTTAATGGAAGACCATATTTTTCATGTTTGCTCCATTTTTGAACGATAATGCGCTTTTTTGCGATTGATTTAATTGCCATTGCTCATTTATAGATGCTTTGAGTTGGTATTTATTGATGCCGTCAGTTAAAGTTTGCGATCTAATGACAATTCTTTCAATTACATTTGCGATTTTGCTAGCATATCTATGTTGTAACCCGCTCATTCTTTCTCTCCTTTCCTCGTTGAACTTCTACAAATGAAAATGTCAGTGGAAAGTAAAGAAGAAAAAAAAACTTCGCAGAAAAAGAACTGTTTGTTGTTATCGAAATCGCAGCATCAACGCTCATTTTGTTCGTTTATTGTTGCATTTCTGTCATCCTCTATTTAATTCCTTTCTCATTCGATATTTCAGAAATATACTATAATGTTGTTTACTTCACTTTGAATTGTGTACACTTTCAGAATATTGCACAATCAGATCATGGTTGCCTTTGTAGTTTTCGTTTGTCTATAGTCCGTACACACGAACGATTCCGGTCTTGCATCACAGCAAATTTCTAATTGGATAAGTTTCGCATCGAATCTGATAGGATGAAATCGAACAAGAGTCGAAATGGAATCGACATAAAACTGCAACCATTCGATTTTCGTCTCTTTTTTCTCCCTTTTTCTCTTCGCACTGATATTTGTTATTTCTGCATTAGCTTTCTGTCGCTTTGCCGCTTTTGTTTGTATTTTGTTCACTTTATTTTAGCAATATTTTATATATTCCATTCTTTATCTTTCTCTCTTACGCTCTCATTCTCTGTTTTCGTTCAATTTCAATTTTATTTATTTTTTTTGCCAAATGTGTGATTGGTTTTACTGTACGATTTTGGTCATTCTCTTTTGCCATGTGTCTTGGGGAATTTGATGGTTTGTTCATATATAATAAGTCCCGTAGCTCATTTTATGTTAGATATTGGGTTTGTCGTGTGTTGGGTGCCAAGTTTTATGTTTGAGAGTTGCGGCCGAAATTCCATTTATTGAAGGATTTAGTTGAGCATAGAGAAATGCGTTTAGTGCTTGAAATTGAAACGGCAACAAAAAGAATAAACAAAATGAACGCATGATAAAGTTGTCGATCGCTTACCGAATCATCTTTGTATTGATATGTTTCTTCAGTTTGCTTCTACCCACTCACCTCGCACTCTCTCTCTCTCTCCTATCCTCTCTACTTCACTCATATTCCACATGTTTTCAAAAGTCCATCAATTTATGTCGATTTGAAATAAATGCGTGTACACAATGTGCCATCTGAATTTGTTCTCTCCCGCACACACGCACGCTCATATGAAATGAAACCATCGGTTCATATCGATTTTTATTTACTTTCCATTTTACGACATATTGCAATAAGGAGTCAACTCACATTTTCTCAGCTAAAATTGAACATGTTGTGTATGTGTTTTTTTTTTTCATCTGTTTCTACTGCAGTGCGTATTCGCCGAACTATGATTTGGCCTGTCTCAAATGTTCATATTGCGTATCGAATTTATTTAAATGGCAATCACACTTTATCCTCAATATTGCCATCTTTGAGACTTTAACCAAAATGACAACAACAATTACGGGTAACCACAATCTTTGACATACACATACACAAAAAGAACAAGATGGAACCTTTGAATAGAAACGAAAATCGAAGTTGATTTTATGATTTATTTATTACGAATGTTTGGCTCGCTACCCATTGATTGATTGAACAGATAATTGAGAATCGACGACATTCGATGCGCTACCATGGCAATATGAACGTGTTATTCACATATTCAGTTTCTGTTTACTTTCTTCTAGCAAATAGAAAAAACGAAACTTCTATCAAATAAAATCCAAATTGCAGTTGATACGACAATAATGTTTCCGTTTGCATTCACAACGAAATCCAATCGAATTAATTTTTCTATTTTCTACCAATCTCATTCTCAATTTCAACTACCATAAAGCTATTTGCAATACCAACTCCACATGAATTGTGGGAATATTGTGGTCAAAATTGCAGAGCAAAAAGTATATATTTTCATCTTTATTTTGATGGAATGAAATGAGCGAACGGAGTCGATAAAACTTGTGCCCAACAAAACCACAAAATCAAATACTTCAATTTCAAAAGTAATGAACCATTTCATAAAAACAAAATTCATAATATAGTATTCGCATATGCTTTGATTGTGCAGTTTTGATAAAATAACAAAGATAAATATTTAGCATTCTTTCAACCATTGGCATCACCACAACGATGTTCAGTGAGACATATGTCAGTGCGGGAAGTACGTTTTTCAATTACATTTCAATTTTGGTTTAATTGAAAATGCACAAATGAGCAATTTAATATTTATTTGTTACATTTCTATTAAACATTCAATTATACTCGAAATATTTCATATATTAAGCTAATTACTTCTGAGCGACAGAATTAAATAATTATTTCATTTGTTGCCGTTTGAAAAATGTTTAAGACAAATGCTTTCATATCATTTAGTTTAATAAGAAAAAAACAAGTAAAAGTATTGAAAATTATCGATTTGGCAGAGGGGCATGTGAATTGCAAAACTATTAATTCGAAAGGAGGTATTTATATGACGGCTAAGCCAATTCTTCGTAATAAAAGTCAAGATTGAAAGATATGCAAATGAGTGGAGACACTGAGAAGCCAGTGAGAGTGCTCTCTAAGAACTCAAAACATTCGAGAGTTTGGAAAAATATTTAAAATTGTCGATTTGGCAGAGGGGCATGTGAATTGCAAAAATATTTATTCGAAAGGAGGTATTTATATGACGGCTAAGCCAATTCTACGTACTAAAAGTCAAGACTGAAAGATATGCAAATGAGTGGAGACACTGAGAAGCCAGTGAGAGTGATCTCTAAGAACTCAAAACATTCGAGAGTTTGGAAAAATATTGAAAATTGTCGATTTGGCAGAGGGGCATGTGAATTGCGAAAATATTAATTCGAAAGGAGGTATTTATATGACGGCTAAGCCAATTCTTCGTAGTAAAAGTCAAGCTAGGGGGAAAGAACAAGCCAAAAAGCTAAAAAAATACGATTCAATACACAAAATAAATGTCAATACGTGTAAATACGTGTAAATACTTGTCAATACTGGAAATGAATGTAAATACCGGTAAATACGCGTAAATAAAAATTTCGTCAATCGCTAATGTCAAACTGTCTTATCGACTGAATTATTCATACAAAAAACTC
>NW_022200122.1:0-5423 GCF_009176525.2 Contarinia nasturtii | reverse complement strand
TGTGTAACGAACCGTACACAAAAGAATGCATACAATATAATATATATCATACAATTCAATACATACAAACAATTAATTCATTCATTCAAACATTATAATTCATGCATCAGCATAATGACCGATTTGACAAACAATTCATTCTTATTAAAACAGTTGCAATTACAAAGTAACCCAAACCTGTTGTGTTTTTATATTATTATTAATCCACAGCTCATTGGATAATAGGTAAATTAAATATATTATTCAATGACCATATGCTCATGAGTGTGTGTGTGCAGAACATTTTTTTTCTTCGGTAATATCAGATTTGATATCGCTTTTTACAAGCTAAAGTGAAAAAAACATGGAAACAAATTCACCGAGATGACATTTCACTGTATGTTGATGCTTTGTGCAGTGTTTTTTTGCTTTCGTTCGCATAATGTCACAATCGACTTAATCCATAATTCATACGGAATGAAGAAGAAAACGACAAAAAAAGAAACTGGCCACAAACGTAATCATTTCCAATCAGTTTGAGTGAATATAGTTGCGAATTTCCGCTCGTTATGCTCTACTGTTTGATCGTTTTGGTCGACTATTTCGTTGTTTTCGTTTTTTTTTTTTTTTGTGTTTATATATCTGTTGCTTCCATTTGAAATCGTGAGTAGCGCGCGCGCTTACCGTGTTCCTCTTTTGCTCTTAAAAGAGGTTCGTTTTTATTGCAAACATCCTCTCCTTATATAATGAGCCATTACAAAAATAACCAACAACAGCGACAGAGACACTCTCAACCCCCCCTGATGTCAAACAATGAAAAAAGATTCATAACATACAACACCATCTCTTGGTATGCCACATATCTGTTTTTTTCTCCACAATGTGGAGAAAGTGTTTACGTATACGTATACGTTGACATTAATAATCTGTCAAAACCGTAAACACATTATTTTCATAACACAATTTTGCGAGAGTTCCTATTAGTTGAAAAAAATTAAATTTTTGTGTGCAAACTGTAAGTTATTTTGTGATTTTATTGTGTTTAGATTGAATACGATTTCATAAATTGTTGAAAAGTGATTTTACAGTAACAAGAAATGTAAAGCAGAGAGAAAAAAACCAATAAATGAGTTTAGAACGTTTAGAATCATATGCACATTTTCGTGATATTCTAACCTCAATCGCTCTTCACTCTCAGTTTAACATTTTTTATATCAACAATTATTTTATAATTTAAACAGGAAACGCAAAATGGTTTGGTGCGATATATGCCAGCAGAATATTTCGGGAAACATTTACAAGCACAAAAGAGTTGAGCTTAGTTGGGATCGAGGTGGTATTAAATTGATTAAACAGGAAGATAAAACTCTGATCGAAGCTATACAAAACGAAAAAACATTCGTTGGACCTTCGCTGTTATATTTGAAACGTCTCGCAAATTATGCGGTAACACAAAATTTTCAAGCCACATTTTTTGGAGTCGACTCCAAGCAATGCCAAGCAATCCCAATTTGAAGATAATTCTAATGTCAGCAACGCTAAACAGCGAAAAATTCAGTAGATATTTCAATGGTTGTCCGATTATCGATGTGCCTGGACGTACTTTTGATGTTCAAACTATGCATCTCGAAGAAGTATTAATCAAAACAGAATACAAAACGAGCAAAATGGCCACATATTTGGAAGAGAATCAAGTATCGCAAATTCGGCGTATAAAAGATGGTAACTATTAAATGACATACTAGATATTACATATCGGTTGCCTTATAAAGCACAAAGATTAAATCGTTGCTTAGAAAAACGCATCTTTACGTAACATATTAATTTATTGTTTATTATTTCATTCTATAGAAGACATGCCGCGATCATATCGCTTAATGTGCGACAGTCGCCTGGATTCTTATATTTTGCGAAAAGATTGTGAATCATTTGAAAACGTTTTTTCTCTCATTGAAGGCGACTACATGCCGGCCAATTATGTTCATCGTACAAAGCAACGCACCGTGTTGGGAATTGCTGCGGAAAATGGTTCACTGAATATGATGTTAAAGCTTTTGGCTTTTGATGAAAGTGCGACCTTTAAAGATCCATTTGGTAAAAGCGCAATTGATTATGCGAAAGAAAATAAACAAGAGGAATGTTGTGAGGGTTGTGAGCTCTTAATGTGTTATGAACGTGTGACATCCACCACAACATGGAAAAATTACGTGGAAATTGGAAGAGCGTATCGATCAACACAAGGCACACAAAATATTATTGATCACAACTTACTTTTTCATGTCATTGATCATATCCATGAAAATACGTCAAAAAATGGCGCTATTCTTGTATTTTTGCCCAGCTACGACGATATATGCGAACAACATGAAAAGTTAGTAAGCGTACATGGATTACAGGATTGGGGTTATAAGATTTTTGCGCTGCATAGCGAACTAAATGATGAAAACAATGAGGGTCATGCTCATGTCTTTGATCGCATGGAAAATGGCGTTCGAAAAATAATATTATCTACAAATATTGCAGAAACAGCACTTACAATAGATGATGTCGTCTACGTTATTGATGCCGGAAAAGCAAAATCGCTGTTTTATGACGCGGAAACCAAATCGACCATTCTCGAATTAAAGTCTATTTCACAGGCATGTGCAAAACAGCGCAGTGGCAGAGCTGGTCGCGTTCAAAACGGCTTCTGTTATCGTTTGTATTCATTGGAACAATACAAAATGATGCACAAATATAAGCCAGCAGAAATTGTACGAGTGCCTATAGCGAAAACTATTTTTCAAATTTTATTTTAAAAAAACATATTAATCAAATAAATGTAATTTCAGTCCAATTTATTTAGAAAGATGAAAAATGGCTTTTATTTTCGGCAAAGGTATAAACGTATAAATTATTTTGTATTCAATGTATTCAATTGAATTCACTTTGAAATAATTTTTTTTTTTGTGTACATTATAACTAAGGCAATTTGTGTAATTTTCTTATTATATCGCATTCATTGCGCAGAAAATGAAACGAAACTATTACTATTGACTAATAATAAATGAATGATCGGTATTAAAATTATGGTAAATATAAAAAATAAGTTGGAACGATAATATGAATTTTTTTTTGTATCAATAACGAACAAATTGGCATAAAAGTTCTTCCAATTTTGGTAACAAACTTTCAGCTTCCGATGGTAAAACTGAAATATTTTTCAGAACAAAGTTGCCGTTCTTTCGTTTTTGTTTTTGTTCAAATACCACAAGTCCAGGTTGATTTAGGCTAGCTTGTGACACAACAGATGACGGATGTGGATGGGTATTTCCAATGCTGTTCCCATTATTCACAATATGGTTAGGATAAAACCCAGCCATGATGCATGCGTTCACCACATTTCAATTGCTGGAATTTTCGTTCAATTCACGCATTGATTGCGAAATCATACCAGATTTGCATATGTAGTCGAAGATTAAACGTCGAATGCCTTCGGCTTTTAACATGTTACCTTGTGAAATGTAATTCTCGACACAAAATTTTCGTTGATGTTCCCGTAATTGTTTCGACCAATTTTGAATTATATTGAAATACAGTTGATGGTCGCTATATTTATTTTCTGCGAATCGATTTTTTGTTTCATTGATTTTTTCAGTCACTTCCTGTGTATTTTCAAATGAAAGTACGAATAAATCTTTCACCGACAGTGCACTGGAAATCATAACAATGGGATCCAAACATCGCAAAATAATTGCGTAGAAGAGTGTCTTACTCAATTGACAATCGATTGGCATGTTTACCAAATGTTTACAAAAGTACAATTTCTGCTGGCTTATATTTGTGCATCATTTTGTATTGTTCCAATGAATACAAACGATAACAGAAGCCGTTTTGAACGCGACCAGCTCTGCCACTGCGCTGTTTTGCACATGCCTGTGAAATAGACTTTAATTCGAGAATGGTCGATTTGGTTTCCGCGTCATAAAACAGCGATTTTGCTTTTCCGGCATCAATAACGTAGACGACATCATCTATTGTAAGTGCTGTTTCTGCAATATTTGTAGATAATATTATTTTTCGAACGCCATTTTCCATGCGATCAAAGACATGAGCATGACCCTCATTGTTTTCATCATTTAGTTCGCTATGCAGCGCAAAAATCTTATAACCCCAATCCTGTAATCCATGTACGCTTACTAACTTTTCATGTTGTTCGCATATATCGTCGTAGCTGGGCAAAAATACAAGAATAGCGCCATTTTTTGACGTATTTTCATGGATATGATCAATGACATGAAAAAGTAAGTTGTGATCAATAATATTTTGTGTGCCTTGTGTTGATCGATACGCTCTTCCAATTTCCACGTAATTTTTCCATGTTGTGGTGGATGTCACACGTTCATAACACATTAAGAGCTCACAACCCTCACAACATTCCTCTTGTTTATTTTCTTTCGCATAATCAATTGCGCTTTTACCAAATGGATCTTTAAAGGTCGCACTTTCATCAAAAGCCAAAAGCTTTAACATCATATTCAGTGAACCATTTTCCGCAGCAATTCCCAACACGGTGCGTTGCTTTGTACGATGAACATAATTGGCCGGCATGTAGTCGCCTTCAATGAGAGAAAAAACGTTTTCAAATGATTCACAATCTTTTCGCAAAATATAAGAATCCAGGCGACTGTCGCACATTAAGCGATATGATCGCGGCATGTCTTCTATAGAATGAAATAATAAACAATAAATTAATATGTTACGTAAAGATGCGTTTTTCTAAGCAACGATTTAATCTTTGTGCTTTATAAGGCAACCGATATGTAATATCTAGTATGTCATTTAATAGTTACCATCTTTTATACGCCGAATTTGCGATACTTGATTCTCTTCCAAATATGTGGCCATTTTGCTCGTTTTGTATTCTGTTTTGATTAATACTTCTTCGAGATGCATAGTTTGAACATCAAAAGTACGTCCAGGCACATCGATAATCGGACAACCATTGAAATATCTACTGAATTTTTCGCTGTTTAGCGTTGCTGACATTAGAATTATCTTCAAATTGGGATTGCTTGGCATTGCTTGGAGTCGACTCCAAAAAATGTGGCTTGAAAATTTTGTGTTACCGCATAATTTGCGAGACGTTTCAAATATAACAGCGAAGGTCCAACGAATGTTTTTTCGTTTTGTATAGCTTCGATCAGAGTTTTATCTTCCTGTTTAATCAATTTAATACCACCTCGATCCCAACTAAGCTCAACTCTTTTGTGCTTGTAAATGTTTCCCGAAATATTCTGCTGGCATATATCGCACCAAACCATTTTGCGTTTCCTGTTTAAATTATAAAATAATTGTTGATATAAAAAATGTTAAACTGAGAGTGAAGAGCGATTGAGGTTAGAATATCACGAAAATGTGCATATGATTCTAAACGTTCTAAACTCATTTATTGGTTTTTTTCT
>NW_022200121.1:0-6287 GCF_009176525.2 Contarinia nasturtii | reverse complement strand
ATTGTTTTGCCTTCAGCATAATCAATTTTTTCAATTTCTTTTGCCAACCTAAGAAAACAAATCTTCAAGAAAATATTCAATAAAATTGGAAGACTGCATTTACATACCGTTTGTGAAAAATTTGATTGATTGTTGCACCGCTCGACAATTTATTTGTTTCAACAGATTCTTGACCGAATGCTCCAATGTCATTTTTGAAATCACTTGTAAGCTGTTGAGTAACACTGTTCAAAAAGATTTGTTCAATTCAATTTTATCCACTCGTTTCATGAATTTACTCACCTCAAAATCATATGTCTCATTTCGGTGGAATCGTTCAAATGCAGACCTTTGAATTTGCCAACCTCATCTTCAAATAATGTAATTTTCTTCCGCAGCTCATGCTCCAAATTGGGCATAGATTTTCGAATGTGTTCGGTCAATTCCCGATTCAATACCGTTTGAAGGTGTGAAGCGCCACAACGATCAGCCATGTGATTATAGGATGGACTATTCACAAAGAAATCCATTTCTGCCTTCAGTGCGGCCTGAATATCTTTTTTACCTTCAATGTCCATTTGTGAGCGATTCACAACACCGATATAGCCTCGTTGCAATGGGAACACTCGATTTTCTAAAACGTCATGAGCGTCGGTGCCCTTGTCCATCAAATCTAGTTTTGTGATCACGCCGATCGTTCGATTGCCTTCCGGATCCACCTCACGTGCCAATTTCAACGCATCCGAATTGGCCAAATCAATGTTTGCTGGGGTGACCGCCAATATTAAGCAGTTTTCTTTGCTTATATATTGGAGTATCATTGATCTGGTTTGTTCTTCAATATCAGGTGGTTGATCACCGATCGGAACTTTAGTTAATCCAGGCAAATCAACCAGTGTCAAATTCAATACATGTGGTGAAAAAATTCGCAAATTGATTGGCTCGTTAGAGATGCCTTTATTCGTACCAGTTGTACGGTCAGTTTCGGCTTTAATTTCTGCACGAATCTTATCAAAATCATCGAACAGTTTCTCTTGACAGTGTAAAAATTGACCATATTCTACAGACAGCAACAATAAAAAATCGGTTTTATTTTGAACGCGCAATGCTATTATGGACAACAATTTCTCTTACCTTTTTTTTCGTTGGTTAGCTGCAAAATTAATGGGCGTCGAGTGACGATGCCCGAGCCGCGTGGCAAAAAATCTCTATTTTTGAATCAGGAAAATGAATTAATGAAGTCATATTAACTAATGAAGTGCTTTTTATCTTCAATTTAACACTATATTAATTAACATCAGGCAAAGCTTACCTTCCGACAAAATTTTCCAAAACTGACGATTTTCCAGCGGACTGACTTCCAACCACAGCAATTTGCGGTAGATCCAATTCTAAACTGAGACCAGTTTGTGTGCAGGCATCCAGCAATCCATTTATGATTGGAATTAGATTTTCCATCCCATTATTCCCTGGAAAGGACATTTCAACTTTTATCTCAGGCTCGGGGATTTCACCTGCGTGGTATTTAACATTTATTTCTTGTCATTAATTTGTTTTCAGGGTAAATTATTGAAATTAAGCAATTGAACGCGTGAAAATGAACATAGATGGTTAAATAGTTTTTTTTTTAAATATCACATAGTAGCACTGCTTCCTCTAAATATTTTGAAAATGTTTTTAAAAAGGAAAGAATTATTATAGCACTTGAATAAAAAAAACTCACTTCTATTCTCGGTCAATCGAATCTGATTCCGCTCTAGTGAAGGAAAAATGTTTGACACGTTTGAATTGAAATTTTGTATAAAATGATTCATATTTCGATGATGTTTGAATAAATTCAACTATTTGAGCAACAAGTTGTCGTTGAAGTGATTTTTGAAACGATTTAAAAAGTAAAAGAACTTGCTGTTTCAGCGCAGACAAACAAGCACGACAGTATACGAGAAAACATCTAAATAAAATATTAAATTTGAATTCTTGCTACACTCCACAGTCTTGAGAAACTGAAGTGTATGCCACAAAAAATGCAAAGTACTGTGAAATACTTGTTCACTTCTGCCTTTTTGTTAGTGCGCGTTCACACTTTGAACGATGTAAATGAATACCAATGAAATACAGTTAATACATGTAAAAATAAAAGGATCATATTCGGCTGACTTGTATATTTTAATGTTGTGTTCAATATTTACTCAAGTAAAAGCAAATGTTTTGGACATTTTGTAGATAAAATAAGTCGCCCATAAAAATAATCAAACGTAAATATTTTCATTTCATATTTCATTGCATAAACAAATGATTGTATACGATTTCTTGAAGATAAGTATTCTTCATGACACGTACAGATTTGCATAAATAATAATGATTCGTTGAGATTGAGAATAGTAGTATATTGTTGCGTTCAAAAGTGTATATGTTTATATACACACTTACATTCGTCCATGCAACATAGGTCCCGATCGCTTTCTCCACTTGATTATTTTAGTGTATTTCTTGTACATAGCCAAATACTGTTGAATTTTCAACCAGACAGAACATGAAATGAAAAGAGAAAAGAATAAAAATGACTTCATCAAAATCTGTTCTTGTTATACCGGAAAACAATTGAGATAATTGTGACCGAGAAAAAATTGAGATTATTGCTGTCGTAAAATTAAAATGTAACAAATATTGTATATTTTGTTGCAAACAATAGGTTTCATTGTTATCAAACATATTGTCAATGCATAGATATGCAATGGGTCGAAGTTCGGTTTTTTGCACTTTGTTCGAACCACGGAAAATGAAAATTGATTATCCACAAAATGAAATGTAAAAAGTACGACCTGTTGCTTCTCGTTTTCGGATTTTTAATTATTTATTTCTATTTGCTCAATTGTAACTTTAGAAAGTTGCTAAATTAAGAGAGAGAAAAATAAATGAAACTCATCACATCGAACTGAATTGCAAGATTCAAACTTTCTCACTTCAAGCGAAATTAAAGTCCTCAGCGAGTTGGAAAAAAGTACACAGCGTTTATTTTCACTTAGAGTTTTCTTTATTTAAATCGAGAAAATACAGTGACTAATTGGAACATGGAGAAAAAAACCAAGCTTAAGAAATAAAACTTGTTTTTTATTTTTTTCACATTCATGAAGGTTTCAAGTGAGAGAAAATGAAAACGACTCAAAAATGTAACGATTCTTGCAGTTGTTTGCTGTTATAATATCGACGTGGATTGATTTGATTCTTCACGTGCACGAATTGCTTGAACGAATAATTCTATTTTCATTCATCCTTTTGTTGGCGGACATGTTCCTGATGAATATCCATTATCCATTTATGTTAAGATTTTGAATATCCATACTATGATTTTGGTTTCAAAAACGAAATATATATTATGATACCATAAAAACATGACTCCCATAAAAAATTCACATTTTTGGTGACTTTTGCATGAAAAGTGTGCCGAAAATTATTTGTATCGCAAAACTACCGTCGTATTCAGTTTTCTCGTGAATTCAAATCTACAGCAAAAGATATGTAATCAATGCATGTTTTGGATTAGGAAAAGTTCATCCCACGGATGTAAGACATTTTATTTCAGACAGTTATCAATGATTTATTAAATAAGTGTTATAAAATGTGCTAAAAAAATGTTAATTCTATGGCCAGACGACGGATTCAATCCAAGGTAATAATGAGCAATGCGCGTGTAAATGCAGGGCAATTCCGAAGCACAACCATGGCCAAAATTAACGATACCAACTACTGTGGCTTCATTCGGATCATTATTGGGGATAAGTGGACCTCCACTATCTCCTTAGAAAGCATCCCTCATAGAAAGGGACTGTCCATCTGGATCATGTGCGCAGTACTGACCGTCATTAAGGCTGTTTGATTCTTCAGTGTATCATGATTCAAATAGGTTGTGTTGCATTCACTTAATGGCATTGTATTAATCTCAATCTTAAGTAACAAATTTGATTGAGAGTTGGGATCTAAAGTTAAAAATTTAGTAATATTGAGAGAGAATAAGCTGGATTAATGCAATGTGCAGAAAAATAAAGTATTTTATACTGAAACAGTTCAACCTCCAGGAATAGTGATGCCCCAGCCGGCCACAATTAGTTTTGTAAGATTATCAATATCACCCATATCTGTGTGCAAGCATGCCGATCCAATGTTATTGTTGAATGAAATCCCATTTCTGAGTCTAAGCAATGCAATATCGTTCTTATTCGTTCTCATCGAATAATTTGGATGTCGTGTGAAATTCTGAAGAGATAAGAGAAAATAACAAGGTTAAGAAAGAGTAATGTTATACAATAAACTTCGAATATGTATTACTCACTTTTGTACTGATTTGAAAATCAAATCCTTTTAAACTCAAATGTGAATTTCAATGCGAGTGGAAAAGACAAACTTGGAAATTTTACATTTTTTTTTTGCAATTGAACCCAAGTCCATTGCTTCCAGAATAGTTTACGATTCGACGAGAATCGTTGCAATGCATTTTTGTGTGAAAAGCTTCTTTAAATGGTTCAACATTTTTCAAAAGATGTCGCTGGAGCCTTTGTAGAAATACTTTAGAATGTGTCCGTTGATGCGTAAGATCTTTGATCTCTCACATAAACAACAAACTCAAAATGTGTTTCATTTTTGAATTGAGATTATCTATAAACTTTAACCCTCCTATGAACAGAATAAAATAATAACGTAAACGTACAGAAGCGGTCCATTAAAATCATGTAGATATACCCATATTTCAGATCGTGATCGGTGTTGAACTAGTTTGACATTTCGAACTGTCACACAAAAAGAAATGTCACACAAAAGTACGAAATATACATAAAACGAAAGTGTTTTCGTAAGCAAATTGTTTACAAACAAGAAATATTTGGTTTTAATATCGAAATGGATAATCAAGTTGTAACAGCAGCCGCCGTCACTGCCGGAGCCATATTTGGAGCAATATCTCTTATCAAGGCATTTTCCAAAGATGAAAAGATTCGGGTGATAAGCAATCAAGCAGATTGTCGTCGGGGATTGAAAGAAATTTGGGAGTGAGTAAATTCAATCAATCGAATATATATATCATTAAATTACTCTGCTTTAATGTTCTCCATTTGGTCAGGCATTGCAGAGATTACCCCGTGATTGGCTTTGATTGTGAATGGACAAATATGGGAAATCAACGTCAACCGGTCGTTTTATTACAGCTCCAGTCTTACCATGGTCTTTGTCTTCTAATTCGTCTTCCCTACGTAGGAATTCTTGAAGAGCTTCAAGTTAGTGATGACTAAAAATAATTCACTGTGTGATGCCTTTTAAAATATTTTCATATTTTACAGGAATTGTTGGAGAATGAACGGATCCTAAAGGTTGGAGTTGGTGTTGATCTTGATGCAAAGTATTTGTTCGAGGATTATCGTGTTCATGTTAGGAGCACACTTGATCTTCGTTACATGGCTGTATTGGCGAAATGTGAACCTGGAAAATTGATCAAGATGTCTGAAGACTGTTTGAAATTCAAACTCTGCAAAGAATATGCATATTCGGACTGGGATGCATCGAATTTGAGTGAAAAGGCAATCGAATATGCAGCAAAAGACGTACACGCTGCCATTGAACTGTTCAAATACTTTGAAGAGCGCATTTATGACGGATGGATGCTAAGAACTTCCCGCGAACGCGTAAAATATGTCATTGACAGATTTTGTTCGAAATTTTTGAACCTATATTATAACGGAGCACAGGGTGTTCCTCACGCACTCATTCGTCAACGATTGTCAAATTAGATCCGAGAATTCGAAAATAAACAGACTCCAGACATTGAATTGACTTCGTTCTTTATGATGAATGTATGCAATTATTTTAATGTTATCGAAAATTATTATTCTGATTGTTGAAATTAAGGGAAAAATACCTTTTTCATACGTTTCATAGTATTTTCTTATTGAGAGAATTATATAATCATTATAATATTATATTTTAATTTGAAAATAACTCATTCTTATTCATTTAATCTACATTATTCTTTTTAAAACTTTTGTTTCATTCAATATCGGTTTATTATTTGCATCGAAAATGTAATTGTAATAAAACTAAATCTACTCTATTCAAATAATAAAAAGTCTTCGATATTTCTTCATATTGTAACGAATAAGTTTTAGATTAGAATTCATTGAATGATGATGTCTTAACGTCTTCTTCGGTTATTGCCAATTCAGTGTGTTGCCAATGTAAGACACTGCGTTAAATTACACAACACAAAAAAAAACTTTTTTTTGGATGCGCCTCTTTCTTCTTCTTCGTCACCTTCAGAGTCT
>NW_022200120.1:0-2837 GCF_009176525.2 Contarinia nasturtii | reverse complement strand
TGATTTGCAATCGCAAACAAAATGAATGTAATTGCGGTCATTGTCGTATCAATTCCTTCAAATACAAATGTATCAACCTCTTCTTGCACACCATTTTCATCAATTTGTTGATTTTGTTCTGCCATCAGAAGTGTATCCAGCATAGCATATCTCTTTTTACTATAAGCAGAATTTTCTTCCTCATTCGAATTTGTTTTGTTTTGATTCAAAACAAACGCTTTTCTTTTTGTTGCAATAACACCGCCGGTAAATGCATGCACCTGCTCAGTTAATTTTTTTTCTTTCGAACCATTTCCAAATAAATTATAAGTCCAGTCGAGTAAGTACCAGGGCACTGTCATACGTTCTACTTGATATTTCCCAATTCCATTGATTTTACTTCGATAATCATCAAGTTCGTCGATTTTTGACAATTTACACCCATCGATGATTCTATAATTTCGATATTTATATAAATAATTTGCTCATAGTTAAAATGCGAAAAATTAAAAATTCCTTACGACAAATCGTATTTAATGTGAATCTTGAGATCAATTTTTGTAAATGAGTGCCTTCGGGTTTGTTGATTTCATTTTCTCGAATTTCTCTCAATAGAATTTCCGTTTGTTCACTGTAATAAACAATTAATTTACAATTTGTGTTGAACAATTTAAATTCTTTTCTATTTACTTAAAAGTTGATTGAAATCCGTTCAGAATATTGAAATGAAATGCTGGTGTCAATAGTTTTCGTCGTGTAAACCATTTTTCATCGGTGCTAGTTAGTAGCCCAGTGCCCAGTAAATGGTGCAAAAATTTGTAATATGGACTTTTCTCAATATGTTTCGGACCTGTGACAATTTGCTAGTTTTTCGAACAAAATATGAAAGATATTACTTTACTGGCTTTCAATTGAAATCACATAAATTATATGAAAAATATCTTACCTCAAACGAATGAGCTGAATAAATGTTATAGACCAAAATACCGAATGACCAAAAAACATGAACATTTGGAAAAATTCTACAATAATGTCTTCCCAATTCAAAAAATTTCTCTGCCAAAGAAACACAAAATTAATAATATTTTCGCAAATTACTGTGACGTGTCATCACAAATGAAATGCACGAAGGGCAATCGCACTTTGAACACTGCAGTTGTGCTGCTCTCTGACATTTATAAGTTCAACCCTATGTAAAGACATTGCTTTCCTCTTCTTCTTCATTTACATTGCATGTGCGTTATAGCAGCTTAACTTTGAGATACCAGGTGGCAGCACATCTGCGTGTTCGAAACCCAATACATTGCTTTAAATTGAGTGCGAGCAGAGCGTGGAAATGCACCAAGCTCACCCTGAGAAATGAATAAAAATTTAGTTGACCCAATAATTGGATACATCGGTAGACTTTGTGTTGATTTGGCAATATTGTACGTAGTAAATCGTTTTACTAAGAAGTCTAACAGTATCAAAAGTGCTGCGAATGAACACAAAATCATCGCCACCGCACAAATCATTTTAATACAAATCGTTCAAAGTAACTGAGTAGCAAAACGGTCAACTCAAAGTAGTAAAACACACTGACACAGCTACAGTTCATTTACAATGATTTTAAAATGCCAATTACAAGAAATGCAATTCTGTATACCAAGTGAACTTCTTGGATGCGTTTAAGATCAACAGTTTATGAGAAATCAGATTAGTTGAAATTCAGAATAATTTATTTAATGCTAATGAACTTTCGGAATATTTAATTGTGTTAAGGTAAATATACGTATTGCTTTCTTCAGTCGCAACAAGTTGTTGAAAACAGTTTATAAATATTTACTTAATTGAGTGTACTCTGTACTGGCAAAATCAATCTTATCAGCGCATGAACTTTAGTTTTGTCATGTATGACTGCAATTAAGAATTGTTATCATGGATCAATACAAGCCATTTCTATTTTTAAACTGCCCCTGTACTTTGCTCTCATTTCTATGTAACTTTATGACAGACCTCAGCTCGAAATACTTTCTATTTCGTTCTTTTTTGAAGAAATACAATACTAAATTGAATTTTCCTTTTTTTATTAGAAAATAATTTACTTTTCTGAAACAAATTAATTAAATCGATATTTTTTCGCAAATAAATTATGTTATTAGTTTCTCGGTACAAATTTGACTCGGATTGGATCCCTTGCTCTTAAAATTAAATCAGATATTATGACAACGTCTTCTGGTTTCGTAATGGGTACCAATTTGAAATTTTTTATTATCTCGCCGACAGCTGTACGCAATTCCATCATTGCAAACTTTTGACCTAGGCAAACAGAAAAGCAATTGAATCAACAAAAATCAGAAATCGAAATTCATACAATTTGAAGTGTTATTCATTTGATTATGTCACACCTATACAATTACGTTGTCCAGCTGAAAATGGAACGTAGGCAAATGGGTGCTTAATTTCATTGTTTATAAATCTATTTGGGTCAAATTTTTCTGGATCAGGAAAGTATTTTGGATCACAATGCAACATAAATATAACGATATGTATGATTGTTTTAGCTGGTAGTTTGACATTGTCTGAAAGGAATGAAATAAAATTACGAGAATATTTGATAAGAAAGCATTAAGTGTATGATATAAGTAAAGTATTGATAAGAAATCAGAGTAAAATTTATAAATTCATTGCATTTCATGACGCAAATTCCTTATACCGATAATCGTATCTTCGCCAAGAACACGACCAATGAATGGAACCGGTGGATATAGTCTGAGCGCTTCTTTGATAACAGCATCCATGTATGTTAAGTTGTTGTAATTCATGTCGTCCCCAATTGTAAGAATTTCTTCATACAGTTTTTGTTGAACATCTTCATG
>NW_022200119.1:0-1729 GCF_009176525.2 Contarinia nasturtii | reverse complement strand
TGTCTGAACACAAAGTGGTACACGACACAAATCTGAATCGAAACAGCGGCAAACACACATTCAGTTGACTGCACGTCAAATATTCATGCGGGGGGCTTATTTATGAGCCTACATTTGGAATGAGAGTATAGTGTTTCTTAAGTATTAAGGCTTTTGTCAAAAAGGAATTGGATGTTGAAGCACCCGATTTACGATAAAACTCGTTGCGCTTTCGTCGCACTTTTTTTTATTTTTTTATTCTTTTGGTTTTTCTCTTTTCTATTCGAAATATTTATGCATCTTCTTTTTTTCATTTTATTTTCCATTTCTTTCCTTTTTCATTCTCTGTTTTGTATTTCAAACGGAAATAAGTTATTTGCTTGGATGAAGAAGTGACTGCCACTTACCGTACATGAACATCAACATTGACAGGAAACGAACACAGATCGAATCAAAACAACGATTAAACTATCGAATTAGAAGTTGAAATCACAGCACACTTTATCTTGAACACAAAATAAAATCAAATCAAGTTGACTTATATCTTTCTCTATCGTCGAGTCTTTCTTCAAAGCAACAGAGTTTTATACAAAAGCCAAGATAAATTTTGAGAATCAGAACGAACAAGAATGATCTGTACAACTTTGAACTTTTGACTTGCAGTAGCAGCAATGATGATGACACCGATGGCGGCAGCAGCGACGACGACGACAACAGCAATGCTCACTCAACTCTGGCACAAATTTTTCGACTTAATTATCCGGGGAGAATATGTTGTGGGAACTAAACTTTCATAAAATTTTCACTTTGATAACTTTGACTGCAAATTAATCCGTTTAGTTGGAATTGCATTAATATTCAGTGTTCGTTGGTTAAAATGAGCAGGGTATCCCACTGCTCATCGAAATGGTCACAATTATATCTTTTTTCCTCATTCGAAATTCGATGCACTCTTCTGTTTTCGTTGGAGCAAGAAAAAAGAAAGTTACACAAGAACACTAGACCAAAAAATAGCTTGTCTATTGAATATTAATAATGTAGAAATAAAAACCACAGTGTTTCACTCGCTTTTCTAAATGACGAAGACAAAGCGTATGATGATGACGATGGGCAAATATTCAAAAACGTTTCACGAGACTGTTTCTGCTGAGTTACTCGGTATGCTTATAATGACAATGTGAATCGAATGAGTTTTGGTGGTAAACTGTTTTGAAAGTGTTTCGATTTGAAACTGTTTGGCTGCTGCTCTGGTGCTGATTTTCGTCTGCAACAATTTTTTCCATATAAATACACATACATCTCATCACACATATACACAGAGCATCGAGAGATGGAGAACGAGAGTAAAATCGTACATGGTATATACACGAGCATCGACAGTAGCAGCAGCATCAACAGCAGCAACAACAGTACCGTCCAAACATAAGAATACACTGATATATTCAAAAGTGAAATATGGTATACGAATACAATTATACGGCAACGACCGAATCAAACGAAAAATCATAATGTTATTGCATATCTCTCGTGGCGTTGGTGTTATCGAATGTTTGGCACTGAGAACGAAAGTATATTTATCGCATCCACTTACAATATATGCTTTGGTCCATGTGAATGAAAGCACACATTCCAAACGCGCGCATTTCGTTCCATGCATTCCACCTTAATGTACACATAGAAAATAAACAACAACGATAGAACAAAAAAAAAATATCCCAACATCTGTTTCATCTGGTTATCTCTGTCACGT
>NW_022200118.1:0-1822 GCF_009176525.2 Contarinia nasturtii | reverse complement strand
TGTCTGAACACAAAGTGGTACACGACACAAATCTGAATCGAAACAGCAGCAAACACACGTTCAGTTGACTGCACGTCAAATATTCATGCGGGGGGCTTATTTTTGAGCCCACATTTGGAATGAGAGTATAGTGTTTCTTAAGTATTAAGGCTTTTGTCAAAAAGAAATTGGATGTTGAAGCACCCGATTTACGATAAAACTCGTTGCGCTTTCGTCGCACTTTTTTTATTTTTGTATTCTTTTGGTTTTTCTCTTTTCTATTCGAAATATTTATGCATCTTCTTTTTTTTCATTTCATTTTCCATTTCTTTCCTTTTTCATTCTCTGTTTTGTATTTCAAACGGAAATAAGTTATTTGCTTGGATGAAGAAGTGACTGCCACTTACCGTTCATGAACATCAACATAGAACATTGACAGGAAACGAACACAGATCGAATCAAAACAACGATTAAACTATCGAATTAGAAGTTGAAATCACAACACACTTTATCTTGAACACAAAATAAAATCAAATCAAGTTGACTTATATCTTTATCTCTATCGTCGAGTCTTTCTTCAAAGCAACAGAGTTTTATACAAAAGCCAAGATGAATTTTGAGAATCAGAACGAACAAGAATGATCTGTGCAACTTTGAACTTTTGACTTGCAGTAGCAGCAATGATGATGACACCGATGGCGGCAGCAGCGACGACGACGACAACAGCAATGCTCACTCAACTCTGGCCCAAATTTTTCGACTTAATTATCCGGGGAGAATATGTTGTGGGAACTAAACTTTCATAAAATTTTCACTTTGATAACTTTGACTGCAAATTAATCCGTTTAGTTGGAATTGCATTAATATTCAGTGTTCGTTGGTTAAAATGAGCAGGGTGTCCCACTGCTCATCGAAATGGTCACAATTATATCTTTTTTCCTCATTCGAAATTCGATGCACTTTTCTGTTTTCGTTGGAGCAAGAAAAAGGAAAGTTACACAAGAACACTAGACCAAAAAATAGCTTGTCTATTGAATATTAATAATGCAGAAATAAAAACCACAGTGTTTCACTCGCTTTTCTAAATGTCGAAGACAAAGCGGATGATGATGATGACGATGGGCAAATATTCAAAAACGTTTCACGAGACTGTTTCTGCTGAGTTACTCGGTGTGCTTATAATGACAATGTGAATCGAATGAGTTTTGGTGGTAAACTGTTTTGAAAGTGTTTCGATTTGAAACTGTTTGGCTGCTGCTCTGCTGCTGATTTTCGTCTGCAACAATTTTTTCCACATAAATACACATACATCTCATCACACATATACACAGAGCATCGAGAGATGGAGAACGAGAGTAAAATCGTACATGGTATACGAGCATCGACAGTAGCAGCAGCATCAACAGCAGCAACAACAGTACCGTCCAAACATAAGAATACACTGATATATTCAAAAGTGAAATATGGTATACGAATACAATTATACAACGGCAACGACCGAATCAAACGAAAAATCATAATGTTATTGCATATCTCTCGTGGCGTTGGTGTTATCGAATGTTTGGCACTGAGAATGAAAGTATATTTATCTCATCCACTTACAATATATGCTTTGGTCCATGTGAATGAAAGCACACATTCCAAACGCGCGCATTTCATTCCATGCATTCCACTTTAATGTACACACAGAAAATCAGACAATATATTGGGCTGAATATTCATTTGAAATGAAAAGAAATAGCACGCTATTTTTGATAAGACAATAGAAGTGATTGTTATAATTATTGTACCAACGTAAGTGTTTTATAACCACAACAATCACTTCTATTGTTTTATCAAAAAT
>NW_022200117.1:0-5494 GCF_009176525.2 Contarinia nasturtii | reverse complement strand
AAAAAAAATATCCCAACATCTGTTTCATCTGGTTATCTCTGTCACGTTCGTAATCGATTCTTTGTATTTTGTCTCTCTTTCTCTTACTCACTCTTCCTGTGATGTAGACGTTGTGCACGATGTTATGTTTTTCAAATGTGTATACACATTGTGCACATCTCGTGTGTGCCTTTTTTTAAAGCCTTTATGTACAACACAATGCATGGACGTTTCCAGCGTCGCTTTCACAAAACGATCACCTCTCTCGGGCGACTATGTATTGCGCAACAGTTATTCGTGTGAGGAATGCGAAGCACGCGTCTTATCGCACTTCTTTGCCAGTGTACACCAGCATACCGAATTGCGACTGCCGCTGCCGCTGCTACTGCTGCCGATAATATGATGGTAGGTGTCGGTGTCTGTGTCAGTGTGCCAAGCAAGAGTTTAAGGAAAAATAAACGGTTGAAACAATCCTCCTGCTGACGTTAAATCTTATTTACTGGAAAATATCCGATTCATCTTGTTTAAAAACTAGAACAAGATGAAATACCTTGCATTCTCATTGATGCCCTATTATTATTTAGTGGCTGTATGTGTGTGTGTGTGTGCATTGCCGCGCTTTATCATCATCTTCATTTTTTCGCCATTCCATTCATACACTTTGGATATTTCCATTTTTCCGTTTATTTCTTCTTCCTTTTACATTTCAACCGATACTTTCGCAGAAAGGTTGGTGTTATATTGTTGCTGTGATTTGTACGACAATTGGTGCTTTTATTCACATCTTGGTCTCATCATCAATGTCATTTGTATTGTCTATTGAAAAGGCAAAACGTGCTGTGAAAGGGAAACTCTTACCATCCAAAATCGCGTTCCTTTATCGACACGCCGTTCGATCGTTTGTCACACATTTGTAGTGTCGGCAAATTGTGATTTCGATATTGAGACATGTGTTCGCTTACACTTTAATAAAAATGCCTATGCAAAATAGAACAAAGAAGCAACATAAATAGAATACCATCCTGAGACAGTGGTTTTATATGCGAACGCGCAAGTTTTATCTCAAAACAAAATAAAGTCAGCATCCACTTACTACAAAACAATGAACGGGTGCTTTAAAAGAAAATGTGAATTGAAAAAAAAAATGAAAAAGAAATAAAACAAATATGGGTCTCTATCGTCTACCGGACAATATTTGACTTACGTAAATGGTTTTGAATATTACTACTCATTAATATCGCACTATTTTTTATATATTTTTTTGTAATTGTAATTAAATCTGAGTGCAAGTGTATGGACGAAAATCATTCCAAAATACAATCATTAATAATTGATAAGCGGAATACTCTCGTTTCGGTTTATGGTTAATTTTTGAAAATATTTGCACGATTTGATGTCAAATATTCAGATTGATTCCACTTTGAAAAATCGCGATTAGGTGAAAAAAGTAACAAAAAAATCAGACATGACAAACATGAGTTATGTCTACGTCTTATTTCTCTGTTTTAGAATGATCTGTTCGATTTATGAATGAAATTTATTCGATGTTGATTATCTCTTTGGACTATTCCAACCATCATGACTGAAAGATGTCATATTGTAAAAACGCCATCTGGTGACGTGTACGAATTGTGGTTGAAAACAACCGATATGAAAATTTAGTCAAGACATCATCCAACAATTCCGTCTTTGTAATTACATATATTGATAATCACGTCAACAAATGGCGCATTATTATGCGATTTTTTTCTAGCCTATAATAATATACAGGGACTCATGGTGGTTGGACAATTCTTACTTGGATTTGCTTCATTTGACTCGGGTCCTTTCACGATCATGGAAAGAAATGACAGATCATCATAATATCCGGCTGGTGAGTTGGATGTGTTAAAAACTAAGCAAAGAATAGAAGATGAATTTAACAGAAAAGAATACTCTTCATCGTATTACACAATCACAATGTAATGTAAAGTAACGACGATGAAAACAAAATTCAATTCTTTTAAAAGACTTGGGCGGTACATTGAAAGAGAAAAAAAAATACATAAACGGAAACAAAATGTGGAAAAATGGCAATAATACAGAGAATGGGGGAGAAAAACAATGAATGTTTTCAGCTTCATACTGAGATGAATCAAGTTGATAAAACCTTTGCCCACATTTCCATACTGGATAAAATATTCGATGACTCATGCAAATAGTGGTAATAACAAATCGATCCCAAGTCCGAATAGGAAATAATTAGAGTGAGTTTTCTGAGAATAAAAAATAAAACGAAAGGCATGCCTTTAGCATATTGAATAAAACTCTTCACCAAATGGACAGCATTGCGGATACTTTTATACGAGGGCCAAGAGCACAAGCACTTGCACTTTCCTTCCAAAAAAGAAACAACAGAGAAACTCTTTATACCACCACTTTAAAACAATTTGACCCGAAGAAATCCACCGATTTGCTAGAATCGTTTATATTTTTATGTTTAAAACATGCTTTGAATTGAAATCATTTTCCCTTTTTTCTTTCATTTTATTTCTTTTTTCTTTGCATCAATTTCATTGTTTCACTCAGTTTCACTGTGTGCCGGACCAAAACATTTAACATTGAAGACTTGAACATTTCGAACTTCGTTCCAAAGCGAATCCATTTCGCATTCCATAGAAATTTGAGCACAAGAGCGAGAGCTAGAGATTGTGAGAAAATTGCAATTTTTCAAGAGCCATTCATTTCAACCATCCATTATGCAAACTCCTTCTTCTTACAATCAAGATAACGCTTCCATTAGAGTAATAATTATTTGTCGTGTTCATTATTTTTATTTTTTTTTTAAATCTTATAGCTGAGAGTGATGTTCGAGGTTTTCATACGCTGACAAAGGCAAAACCAAGAGTGCCACAAGAGGGAAAAAGCCAAGACAAAGCAATGATGAGTAGAGAGGATGAGGCGGCCCATGACATCAACGCCAACGCCAATGTATCACATTATTACTTTTCTCTCATAGATTCTTTAGTTCGATTTGTAGCAAATTTTCAAATTTGGCCACAGGCTAAATTATTTTCTCGTTAAATTGTTTGAATCGTTTTCGCCGTTCAGCCATTTTTCAATTTGCCATTATTATTTTCGGGGTGAAGAAATTGTGCGCCTTTTGTGTGATAAATGCGAGAGGTTGCCTTTGACGAAAATATATTTTATATTATCTGTTGTTTCGTGACAGCGCTAAAATGGCGCAAATGAAATTTTCTCGAGATTGTTATTTACAAAGATTGTATGTCTGTGCGTCATTTTATTGATATTGAAGAGCTTGATGCATTTAACCTAAATAATTATTATTCTGGTTTTCGCTAAGTTTCCGGTTGTTCTCATTTTCTTTCATCGCCGCCATCATCATCATCGTCGTCGTCATAGTCGTCCAATAGCGCGTTTGCATAGTGTGCTTGCATTAAGTTTTACTTCGTTTGAGAAGATGCAAAAAAACACACACGTTTAATGCCACAAAAATACAACAACACATTGACTGCTGGCTGGAGAGTGAAAGAGCAAACGAGCGAAAGCGAAACAATATGGAAACAGGAAGACAGTCATAATGAGCATAGGCAGCTGCAAGCGATAAAATAAAAGTCACCGTAAACACACGAACTTTGGTGTATATATTCAAAATACAAACAGCAAACATCATCATATCCTGGTGCATGGCAGATAGAGATGTAGACAGTGAACAAGATCGAGTGTGAGAAAGTAGAAGAACAGAGAAAAATGGGATGAGTTTTCATTTTCCATTGAAAATTATGACAAACAACGACAAGAAAGGCAGACACACAATATGCCAGATAAACAGAGTGTTTCGCATTTATATTATTAGATATTAAATTCATGCATCGCGGAGCAGCATGCAAAAAAGACAGAACAACATGTGGATATGCGCGAAAGATATTTGTGCGGAATATGTTCCATGTGTATTGTTTTGCTTATGCTATAGAGTATTGATCATGCTCAACGCGCCGTTCATAATTCATAATTTAAATCCAATTATTGTATCCAATAGAAAACAATACAAAGAAAGCGGAACTCAAACGGTTTACAAAACATACAATATGAATAACGTCGAATTCGTCTCTGTCTTTGGAACTCACACATACGTATGCACACATATAAAATTGAATACAATGCTTAGCTGCCGTTTGTCGCTCTGACATTATAATTTATTTAAGCTGTTGATTTAATTTCTCCCGAGATTTATGCATTTTTATTATGACAATAATCGGATAAGGCGTTTTTTTCGCTGTTTTCATCATCGTCATTGTCGTAAACAAATGTTCTATGATAATCACATGATTTTTTGTCATCATTAGTCGCAGATCCCACCAGATTTTGAAAATGAACACATACGACAAAAGCACGCACGAGCCTCCATTTCATCGCAACTCTTTACATCTTTCACACATTTTGGAACATTCATGTCGTTGGCCAATCTACACACAAACTGTGCACCGTATATATGTGATATGGTTATCTTTACCAAGCAAAAAATTCAACACATAAACTCTCTAAACACAAGGATGACAAGATTAATACACACAGAGTCAAACGATGTCATATTACTCCTGACAACTAATTTTTTTTTACGACAACTCTCTATAATGTATGACATTTTCTCACACATACACTCTTCCTCTATCTCTGTATATCTATCTGCACAGGCATAAGTGCGATCAACGGCATTTTGGCTATGGGGGCCTGTATATAAAGCTCTAACATTTTGTTTACACGAGTAATTGAATAATTTAGCTAATTTGTGATGCAATCTTTTTGCCTCTCACACTCTTTCCATGTACCTCTGTCTCTTTCACTCTGTGTGTGTCTCTTTTCGTCCGTTATTTGATGTTACATTGAAATTACGTTTATCGTAAATTTACAAGTGACGAAATGCAAACTGTTGCCTACTTGTGCACAACAAAATATCGTTCTCGAAACACTGCGTGTGTGAGTTTGTTTGTTGTGTACTATCAAGGGTGCCATCAAAGTCGAATTCCATGAAATCGCATTTTGACAAAATAAGAAAAGAAAAACAAAACAAAAAAATAAGGGAAAAAGAAACTTTTTTGCCACATCGCTTGTTGCTTAGTTGTGTTTCCTCATTTTCAACTTTATCACATTTCATCAGCACCGAAAAATGTTGTCGTGAAAATTGGTGTTTGAGAGAAAGAACGCTCATGAACATGAATAATTAATTTGAAACAAATCGTTTGGTGCCGGTTGTTGTAATTGAGCGCGCTGAAATGCAACAGCAAACTCAATTAACTTGCACTTTAGCAAAGCACCCGGCAAATCACTTAAACGTAATTCGATCAACAAACAAAACGACTTCATTTTATATCATATAATTTATATACATGTACTATTTCATCCATTCTGTACACATTTTTCGCACACCGATTTATTGCTGAGTGTGTTGCTGTGCAATTGTGCTTGTCGCTCTCTCTCTCTCTCTCTCTCTCTCTCTCTCTCTCTCTCTCTCTCT
>NW_022200116.1:0-9882 GCF_009176525.2 Contarinia nasturtii | reverse complement strand
CTCTCTCTCTCTCTCTCTCTCTCTCTCTCTCTCTCTCTCTCTCTCTGGGCTATTTACTCACCTGGACAACATTCCAATGGGGTACAACTTTTGCAAGACTTTCTGTCACTTCCGAGCACGCCGATCCAAGCAACATTTGAACGCGTGACAATCGCTTCGTATAAACAGCATGGAAAAATCGATCGACACCAACTCCTGGATCACACTTTTTTTTTATTTCATTTCGGAAATTATAAAGTAAAGATAAAAGTCTCAACTAAATGCAACAAATTACAGAGTGTCGAAGAGAGAAAATTGAAATCCAATTCGAATTCAAAGATAAACGAATTCGATTAAAAGCGGAGAAAGATCAAAAATGTGCGCGATATGACAACTGTACGATATGTATTAGAAATTGGATTAAATGAGTCGATTCGAGGATTTTGAAAGGGAGAAAATATGAACGAAACGAATAAAAAAAGAAAAAAAAATACCAAAAAAGAAATCGATTTAAATTTTTTGCATAAATGATCAAATGAAAAATCCTTTTGATTTTTTTCCCTTCGTTTCGTTTTTCTACTTCATTTTTTTTTTCGTTTTTTTTATAAATCTACATCTCTTTCGGCGACGATACAGGAAATACGTTTGCTGAATGTTGTATGTACGAAAACTTTGTGTGTTAGGGATTTACTTGTGAGTAATCCGAATATTGGTTTCAAGTATTTGGGCTCAAATTTCACCAAATTATGCCAACATTAAAGGCTTTTACAGAGACAATGTCACCGATAATGCTCGAATTTAAGGGGTTTCACTTTGAGAGTTCGCTCAGTTCGAACGTTTTTTCTTCTTTGGAATTTTGAATTGTTTGAACGTTGACGGCACGATTTTTTTCTCACATCCCACACACGCACAAATACACATTTACAAATATCCACATAGTATATGCATGTCTGTAAAGTGAGTTGATACAACCGTTCAGTATATTGTCTTTCTATTTTTCTCTCTCCAACTCGCTGTAAATTTCACCAAAATAGCAAGCAAAAAAAAGGTTGAACGAAAAAGAAATGAAATACCTTGGTATCGTTTGTAATCAATTGCAATGTGTATCCGGGCAAAAGATGTTCCCGTTTATTGATGTGACGAACAGCGAGTTCAGCAGCAGCTAATTCACTCAGACCTTCAACTCGTAAACCGTTTCGTGTGCTTAGCTCAAACAATCCCAATAATGATATGATTCGCTTTCCATTTCGATGTTGTACATGCCATTTATTTTGTTCGTCGCCTTCAAATGATGTGACTTGATTGTCCTGGTTTCGTCTGCCATTGCTGGTGCTTCTGTTGTTGTTGTTATTGTTGTTAATGTTTCGACTATAGTTGGAATACTTTTGTTTTGTGTCCATTTCGAAAACGTCGTTAACCCGAGATCGAACCGGTGTCGAGCCAGATGAAAAGTTTCTCGTTATCGGATTTCTCGTAACCATTGTCTTTGTCATCGTTGTTGTTGTTGTTACATTACCAAATCGGCCGATATTTTCCATTCGATTGATTGTGGGGCTATTGCTGTTGTTGCTATCATTTGCGTTTAGTTTTCTGTCATTATTGACAGTTTGATTCAGCTGATTTTCTCCCAACACAGTCGATACACTATTTCTGATTATTGGCGGCGATGTTAAATTGGTGATAGTTTTTTCCATGCCAGAAATCGATTTGCCATCAAAGTTTGTTGGATGAATTGTGATTAATTTTTTCATTTCATGCGATGCTGATGCTACCGACGGTGACGGCGACGATGACGACGATAACGTTGATGACTTAATTGTTTTTGATTTTGTCGTCGACAAAAATGGAACCGTTGTCGTATTAATTATTGATACATTTGAATTATCACCTAAATTAGCGAATGTAAAAATGTTAACATTTCTTTTGATTGCATGATTTTTTGCTGATTTTATCACATTTTCACTTTCAAATTGATATCGTTTAAATCTAATTTCATCACTGATGCGTTTTCTAAATTCGTTTCGTTTGTTTCTGTTGAAATTTTTGCGAATAATTGGATTTTGGTATGCCGTGTCTCGGTTGCGCCGTAACATTGACAACGGCTTTGTTACTGTTCTTTCCCTTTTCAATCGGTTGATCACGTGAATATGCTTGTCTCGCATTGTCATTCTCATTCCAATTTCCGTTCGCATCGGAAATGGTGACACAGCTTCACTGGCTGTTGTTCTGTGATTGACATCAATTCGCTGTAGTGGCGGTACAGATGTTGCTCTTAAAGCGACTTCGCGGTTTACAGACGATGCGAGTAAGTTTGTTAAAAAATCAAATTGATTGGCGCTGCCATTGTTGTGAATGCTAATAGCGATGCTGCTGTTCCTACTGACGGTGCTGTTGCTATCACTGTTATTACTTTCGTTGGCAATGCCATTTAACTTAGGACTATTACTGTGACTGGATACATTGGCAAAATTAGATTTCAAATTATTGTGACTACTATTGCTATTTAGATTTCTATTGCTTTCGGTTCGCTGATAATGTTGATGCAATAAGTTCCACGTTGGGTTTACGTTTAATTTGAGCTGTTGTTGTGCAGATTCAGTAAATATCACACAATTGGTCCATAATAAGTGAATGCTTAACGTATACAAAATGTAGAGTAAAAGTGCTATTGTGGTACTGATTCGATTTTGTGCTGATTTGGATTTGAATGTTGATGTCGGTGGTAGATGTGATTGATTTGCAATTGCATGTGCTTTGTTAGCATGGCCATTTTGAAACTTTTTCGCCCATTCGATTCGAATGACTTTCAAATGATTCCTGTTACAATACACATTTCTTCCATGATTGTGTGAAACATTTGGCAAATCCATCATTTATTTGCCGTATATTTCTATTGTTGCTTAAAGAGTGTATGCGTGTGAGTGTGTTCAAACTGTTTACTTTGCACTTTGCACTTTTCTTCCACTAATGTTAACTAGATTGTTTCTCGGCTGTGAAAATGGTTTGGTTCTTGTTGCAGCTCTATATAGCTCTTTGGTTCTCTTCGTTCTCTGAAAAGAATCGAGCCAACGAAGCAGCGCGTTGGCGATGTGCTTTTTTTCAAGTGGTTTTACGACATTGAATAGGAAAACATTTGTTTAGTAGAACATGACGAAGTTGCCGAGTTTTTACACAATGCAAATGAAAATCTTCGTTCGTTACAATTTAGCGTATGTATAGCCTCTCGGTCGCCTGTGTAAAATATTTCGTTTACTTTTCCTTCGCCGAAAACTGTACAATATTCTCACTTTAACTTGAAGTGTGTACGCTGTTAATGTGTCGTCTTACTCAGTTGAAAGTTGCATTGCTTAGATTTTCAGTTACTTTTCGACTTATTCACTTATTTAGTCGTCGTCCTCGTCGTTTTTTTTTTCGTCGTCGACAATTCGTTTAAGCTCTCTCCATTCAATCAACAAAATGTGTGTCATTTGTTCTCATTTTTCCTTCCACTTTCCATTCATTTATTTTTATTCGAATCCATTTTTAGGAATGAATTTGTTTCGTCAATTGTTGCTGTGTTGGATGATAGAAAGAAAGAGAAAAAATAACCATCATGTAGAATACTCTTACTCCTGCGCCGTTCTTTCTCGCTTCGCTTTCAGTTTATCGTTGAGCTATTTTTAAGTCTTCAGATTTTGATTCATGAGCATGCCTTCACAGAAAATCCACATTTTTGAATCGAATAAATTTCAACTCAGTCGCTATTCCAATGTTTCCCTCTCGGTTCGTCTCACACTCGAAACTGCAAAGAAAGAAAGAGAAGCAACAACAACGAAAAAAAAAATTCGTCCATATTTAATGAATAGCAAAACTTTGTGCATATACTTTTCTCGACATAATATGGAATTTTATATAGTCATCTCAACGTCAACTAAAATGATATGAATTGCAGTGAACGGATTTCCACTTCACTTTCTCTTATTCACTCATACATTCATTTCTTCACCAAATGTTTGTATAATTCCCTGCGATCACACAACTGTTACGAATGCTCATTTTCTTTTGAATCGTCATTTATTGATTTCATCGTTATGTATCCGAAAATAGAACTTGAGCAATGTTTTTTTTTCTAGTTTTGGCAAACTATTTTATCAGTCAAAAATCCATTCCCAAGCAGAATTTTTAATCCCCTGAACGGTATCAAACCGACGGATGCATTAAAACGACCGAACAGAAAAGAGTGAAAAAACCATTGGAAAAAAATTACATTCACATATACTGGGTGAAAGTAGACGAGAAAAAATACGGATAGAATATCCAAATCATAAAATCCATGGATTTTCTATTTCTACCCCGTGATTATTTATGTGCATGAAATTTTAATGAAAGAAATTGAACCCAACACTCTCATTCTTTCTTCTTCTTTCGCCCCATCGCTGTATTTGTAGCAAAAAAACAGGTTGAGAGCTTTCGGTGCAGTTATTATTATTTTTCTGCATATATGTGTTGTTTCTGTATATTTATTACTCTTTAGTAAAACAAGAGATTTGTGAAATAAAACATGACGGTGTTAATTAAATATGATTCTCTCTCTCCCATTCGCTCGGGTCTCTCGTTCCCTCAATTAGTGCTTATCTTAGCTTCCGTTGGTTGGCTTCATTTCAAACACTGTCAGCATTTTGTGTGTGTGTTTTTTAATCACACTTTCTTTTCATTCATTTTTCATTGCCTGGCGGTTGTTCTCTCTTGATGCGATTAATACCTCTGTGGATGAGATAGCATTCAACGCGTTTATATTCACATCAAAAAACTATTTGAAAATGTAATTACTTGTTTGGTTTCTCTGTGAATATGCACACAGATATTGAGAGGGACGGGGATGTTTAGAGAGATAGAATGAGAATAGATCATTGAATATATTATTTGTGGTGATAATTGCAAGCAATCTGTTTTCTCTTTTGCATATATTGTCGACAATTTCTATCACTTTAGAGTTGTCCGTACTTAGGGCGTGGGTTCGCAGCGAACAGAGTTATAAACATTTTATGATAAGCACAAGGCATTGGATCATGTATGTGTGAGAGAGCATTTTGCAACTTCTCGTAGCTAACAGCAAATGGCTTTAGGACAATTTATAATGAACCTCAATGTGTTACAAGAGCAAGCGAACGAGAGAAATAGAGATAGATTTTCCATAGAGGTTTCAGGTCTCTCTCAAGGCACACTGAACCAAATACAATGGCAATCAGATGGCACATAGAAGGATCGAGAGAAAAGACATCGCAATTTCTGCATATTTATTTATTTTAATTAAAATATCACAAGAAGTCACATTCCATATGTACTTTGTGTTTACGACGACGACGGCGATGTAGATGATGATGATTATGTGATTGTAATATCCATTTGGTTTATGCAAAAATATGTTGATGTGAGATGTTTTGAAATTTGTGTCCCATTCGGCATATGTAATTTTCGCCGTTTTGTTGTTTCAGCAATCATAAACAAAGAACGTAGACATTCCAAAACCACTGACAGCCTAAAATTCAAAACTAAAATGCAACGAAAGCCATTCAACTAGTTTGCTAGAAAATGTATAGTAGTGGAAAGTGGTGAACTGCATTTTGACTCATTTCGAACAGAATGTAAGGGTTCAAAAAGTAACAAGCCGAGAACTTGAGTTTTGAGATTTGTTGTTGTTGAAGATGACGAAAGAGAAAAGCATAGATTTTATCAAAATCTCATAACTGGAATTTAACACCCTGCAGTGAAAAACCCGGGCTAATCAAGTTGTTCGATGAAAGTTTGCACAAAATTGTGGCTTGATACACCTTTTTTTTAGTGAATGTGTGTGTGTGAGCGTATCAGGTATGGTAGCAAATACATTTATTCTCTTGCTCGTTTACTCATTCTCCGCCAAGATATGCAGAAAATGTGAGCAGGGAAACGTATACACAATGACTAATGACTATATTTGCACACAATAGAACACGAAATCCGTTATATAGTCGCAACAAGAATGAGTTTCTCTCATCGCGATTGCTGTCTTTAGTTTAAGTTTCTTTTCTTGATTCTTCATCGTTTTTAGATAAGTGAGTGGAATACCGTAAATTCTATGAAAATGCAGATAAAAGTGTTCAACACAATCGACGAACGAACATGCTTTAGATGATTATGATGAAATGAAAGTGCTGCGATTAGAGCGCAAAATTGCACATCGTACTACAACTAATATACATATATGAGATTACGGTTTTTTCTCTTCTTCATTTTTTTTGCTGCTTTAATTACATTTTAATTACACGCATTCAAGCCGCATTCTGTATCGTCATGGATCTTCATACAACATCATCATTGCTTGTGTTTTTCTTTGTCGTGTCGTTCGTTTCCTTTTTCCAACACAATTTTTTTTACGTGCGTTCGTTTTTCAATGTTTCCTTTTGTTTAGACATGTCAAGTTATTATTGTGTGTATTTTGCCGTCGGCTTTTCACTCATTGTTGAGATTTGATTTGCCTCTCTCTTTCTCTTGATTCGTCCTGTTCTTTTTTTGTCGTATTGTATGCGTAAACACTATACCTTGATGATTCATGTGCGTGCCGAGTGCTTTTCCACGATATTATTATTTCAAAAAAACTTGAATGGGAAGCAAGAAACGGCGTTTATTCTCGCCTTATCATTCTGGCAATCATTTTATGTGTTTCAGATATTTTTCATCGTCACTTTGCCAAATGGCGATGTTTGAGTACTCTCTCATACTTTCTCTCTCTCTCTCTCTCTCTCTCACACACCTCTTATGGTTTTGGAAACATGAAAATTCAGTTTTTCGTTGTTAGATCTCGTTGGCATTATTCACTTGCTGAATGCTTTTATTGTAAACTTTTGACTTTGAACAGAGAACCGACACACAAAACGCACTGATGATGTTGTGCATATTTCAATACCAAACACACACTCACATTTTTTGCTCGTGTTTTATTTTTTTATCTCTCACTTTCTGATTTGTTGTTTGGCTAATGTCATTTCCATATACCTTATGTGTGAAACCATGGTTTGTCAGAGATATTTTACATTTGGTTTGTCACAAACAGGGCTTATGGCATACAAAAAACATCAACATAAATACCAAGCACCAGAGCAAACAATCGGATTATTCAAATAGTTGACGAAACACACGGATGAAGAGGACAACAAATAAACAAAAAAAAACCGTAGACGCGGTAATAGAAAATGTATGAAACGAAAAATCTGTATGATTGTCTGATGCGTGTATATGCGAATTTGTTAGTTACCATGTTGATGGGACGATTATTCTTCTCCCCTCTCTCTTACAATCTCGATGATTTTTTGTGTCGTTACTTACTTTCTCCCCAAAGCTTTTTATATCTCATTCAAGAGCAAAGGACATTAGTAAACAACAAATCTAACCGCAATCAAAATAGATTTTCCCTCCATGTTACATTGTTAGCTTTGATTTTCTGTCCAGTTCGTGTATTTCAATTCAAACTCACTCGACATTTTTATAACACAACAAACCTGCGTTTTGTGATGATGGGGTTGAATTATATATATGGCCATGTTGCTCACGTCCCCCCACCCTTTTGTCTCATTTCATTGATTTCGTTTTTTTTTTTATGATGCAGAACGAACAGATGAAAAAATTCATGAGACGAAACAATTCTTTTGGGGCAATTATTTTGAAATAAATCATTTTCACGCGCCATATAAAAAAATACATGCCAGTTTTTATGCTCATGTGTCTGTAGGATATTGAGATTAATGATTTAATAGGTCCAAATGCGATGACATGCAATGCTCGACCATGATTCGTTCATTATTTTGATGTTTTTCTCTCAGTTCGGTTATAGAAAAGCGAGTCAATGTAGTACAAATGAAAGATAAAAACCTCAACGACCACCTATGCACCATTTTCGGGATTATAAAAGTTTAATTTAAATTAGTTAGTTAGTTTTAGTTGAACAAAGTTTGTTTCGATACTTTTAATCCCAAGTGATGGGGTTTACAGGGAGACACCGTTCGAAAAGTGAATTTTTATGAAAAGGACGAGCATAAAAGCAGAAGAAAATCCACATATGACGACATAAATTAAACAACTATCGCATACAAAATGTTTTTGCACGCACAGTTGGACAAATGACACATTCATATGCCCGATGTCGTTCATAATATCGTCCCCCAAACTCCAAAATCCCAAATCGAAATGGAAATGAAAATGGAAAATACTAATAGAATAAGCTTAACGTGGTGCCATATGTCCTTTTTGTGTACATGTCTTTGTGTTGGAGTTCACTTTTCGACAGCGTTTGACATTCCAAGGTAAACGTAATTTGGAAATTCTTTATGAGTATTCCAGGTCAACACGGCAAATATTATGCACGGCATCACTTTATTATGTTACTTTTCTGTCTTTCTCAATTATTTTTTGCTCTCAACTGTCTCTGTTTTTCTCACATTTCTCTCACTTAGTTCGGCGTGGGATCAAAACTACAAACTTTAACAGTGCGGAAATGCTTTATGGTCTCTGTGCATATATCTGTGTGTTTTTGTGTTGTATCTCGTTGATTTTTAATGCGGTGTTCGCTTGAACAAACTTTTGAGACTTTCTGTGAGTACAGGCGGCATTACACAAATGTTACCAAAGTCTTTCGTTTTTTTGCGTCTCTCTCTCTCCCTTTCTCTCGCACGCAAAAGTCAGTGCACACACACACCATAATCATGATTTAGACATCATGCAAATGTATAAATAAAATACGGCAAACCAGAAAACAGAATATATAAATAAAAAACAAGCAAATGCGAACAAAGTGATTTTGTATTTCTATTATTATTATTATTATTATTTCTTTTGTTATATTGACTGTAGTATGTATTGAAACCAACTGGTGGTCAAATACTACCACGCACATAATGCTTTGAATATATGCATGCAAACGAAATGGGCATCATCAAAAATGTAATAGGCGCACACCATTAACAATTTGGACAGTGCACTTTGGCTTTCCTATCTTTCTCCCTTTCACTCTGTATGTATGTCTTTCTCACTCTCTGAGGTGAGTGTGCGGTTTCCATTGGCTTTTCTCTCCGGTTGCTATGTGTATGTTTATAGAAAGCGTACGCGCTGAGGAAACTCAGCTTTTAAAAAACGAACGCGTATTTTTGATTTTTGATGGTTTTAAAACGCGCTGATGCTTAATTTTTCATAAAGTATATTTGGTATAAGGGTCAACATGCTTACGTCCAAATTATGGGACAAATCAAAGCGAATGGCATCGAATATCAAATAGAATGATTTGTGAACTATTTGAATTATTCATTTTCATCTATTTTTAGTGCATTCAAATCAAGCATAGCATTAATGGACGGAAAAAGTGCAATAAATTAGTATGCAGTCATTCATTTATTATTAGATTTTATTGCCAGGCTATTAATTATGGACTCGTATTTTGTATGATACTTTACAAAGTTGGTGACCGAAAAGATGAGATGACAAACTGTCGGATAATATTTTATAATCGGCCACATTTTCCGATATACTCTACTTTACGCTCTATCTCTCTCTCACGCTCTCATTCTCTTCGAATAACTCTTTCTCTTATTTCCTTTTCAGTTTAGCAATTAACAAAATATTTTCCGTCGCCGTACTAGTTCAATGCTCTAAAAAGTTTTCAATCATCGTGGAAAAACTTTTGTTTTCATTTACATCTTGTGTTAAATGGTGGGGGTTGAACAAAACGCCGTTAAATAATTAAGAACATTAGTTCACGATAATGGCAAATGGGCCACCAGCACCAATGCCAACAACAAGAACAACGACAACAACATCATCAAACATATACGAATTACAGATTATTTGCATTTGTCTGAACACAAAGTGGTACACGACACAAATCTGAATCGAAACAGC
>NW_022200115.1:0-5293 GCF_009176525.2 Contarinia nasturtii | reverse complement strand
GTGGGCGGGAGTTCGAATCTCCCTTCTGACAAATTTTTTTTTTTTTTTCAAATTTTTTCTCATTTCATTAAACAGACTTTTAAATCATTGTTTTTTTTTTTAAATAAATCTATTTAACAAAAAAGATTTTTATGCTTGCGAAACGGACATAAGTTTATAAAAAAAACCAAAAATGTAATTTTTATTGAAGCGTTAATCGAAAAATATTTGATTATTCAGCCTGGTCACCGTGTGCCGCGTCTCTCAATCATCAATTACGCTTTATGTGTTCCGTCAACATGTACCAACCTTGACGTTCAGCACTCGTTAAATGAATATTTGAAGGAATTTGTGAGTGGTACATCGATTGAGTATCAACTTCGTGTCGAGAATAAAATGTGTCAAATTAAGAAAGAACGGAATTGGAGTCAAAACACTAAACTCACCATGTAAGTTAGATCTCAAAAAATACATTCCATCATCTTCAATATTTTTCTCTTTACATTTTTTCAGCATTTTCTTTGCATCGATATTGGCGATAGCCGCAGCATCAACCATAATCGATCTCTTACACTCCAATCCAAGTAGAAATGTTACCATATTAGTTTCACTGTTCATACTCGATATGTTGACTTAAATTGGTGTCAAAATAATCTCTTCTTTTTTTCATTAGATGAGTTGCTGGTGTCGTTTTCTTTGTGGAAAAATTCAAAAGCATTGTTCAGTTTGGATCGAAGTCCAAGTGATGTGAGCACCATTCATGGCATACGATTCATTAATGCTGGACTACTTTTAATCTCGCATAAATCAATGGCAGTCTTCTACAATCCGCACACGAATCAAACACAAATGATAGAGGTACGTATCTTGTTCATTGTTCAATTTCCTTAATAAATCGGAGACTTTTAACCTTTTCTAGCAAATTGGTGAATACATATCGGTGATTGCAAGAGCGGCAGCCATTTATACAGATGCTTTTATAATGTTGAGTGGCTTGTTGACATCGTACGCAATCATTGGTCGTTTGAAAAATAATCAATCACCGCGCATCGGACAAGAGTACTTCAGTCGTTTTCTCCGTATTGTTCCGACACTTGGTGCTCTTATTTTGTTCTGCACATTCATTCTGCCAGAACTTGGAGCTGGGCCACAGTGGAATTTGGTGGTCGAACAACATGCTGACATTTGCAAAGAAAATTGGTGGAAAAATTTCCTTTTCGTACACAATTACTTTGGATTCGGGAAAATGGTAATGAATTTTATTCTCAAGCGTTGACAACTTTTTAATCATTTTTATGCTTTTGTGTTCAAAGTGTTTAACTCATACACATCATCTTGGAATTGATACGCAACTCTTTGTATTGTCGCCGATTTTAATTTTGATTTTGTGGAAATGGCCAAAAATGGGATCAATCGGTCTACTTTCTGTGGCTGTGTTCAGCACTGGTGCCAGATTTTATGTGACCATTGCACATCAACTTTCGAATTATGTATACTTCGGTGCATCGTAAGTTATTCACTTGAATTACCAGAGATGATTTTTTAAAGGAATATTATGTATGGTTTCAGTATAAAGCAACTATTCCGAACGGCCGATTTGATGTATAGTATGCCTCTTCATAGAGCCACCATTTATATTTTTGGCATTTTCGTAGGCTATGCAATGCGAATGTATAAACATGTTAAACTATCCAAGGTAAGTGATTGAAATGATGACGTTTTAAATGGTTTTTTTTATTTCAAATGGTTTTGTATTCTTTAGAGTCAATTAATTTATGGATGGTCGATAAGCATTTTGATGTTGTCGATTGTATTGATTGGACCGGCCAAAATGGGGAATATGAACTACAAATACAATCCGTACGATGCCGCCTTTTATGCTGCATTCAGTCCTATGTCGTGGTGCACCATTTTTGCATGGATCATTTTCACCACCCACATTGGATATTCATGTAATCACGGTTTTCATATTATTCATTTTTCGAAATGTGATATTTAAAAATTTTCCTAATCCTCCGTTTCAGCTTTTATTAGCGAAATTCTGTCTTGTCGACTGTTCTTGGTTACAACACGTCTCGCGTATGCCATATATTTGACACAGTTTCCAATATTCTTTTACAATGTTGGCACAACCAAACACTCGGGATTCTATAATTTTATCACAACAAATGTAATTTTTAAATTTTTAACTTTTATTATTGTGGCATCACTTTAACTTTTCGATCTTTTTGTCATTCGAAATAGGGCAACATCTATGAAATATTATTCATAATTGCGGTATCTGTTATCCTTACTTTGCTGTTTGATACGCCCTTCCAAAACATCAAGAAATATATATTTGATAAGAAAAAACCAACAGTGATAACGAACAACAACGAAAAAGAGTTCACAATCAGCAACAAAGATAACTAGACTTATTTACTACCAATTTAGAAATAATTTCCTATAATTTAATTTAATTTAATTGATAAAAATATAGCGAATTTCATGTAATACATTCCAAAACAAAATTTCACAAATTTTTCTCTGTGAAATGAATTCTGTTTGACCTCTGTCACAATCGAAAAATCATTAACCATTGTACTTAATTTGTATTAATTTTAATTTAAAAAGAAAAAAAAATGCAATGAAATTGGGTAAAAAAATAAAGAGTTTTTTTTTTTTGAAAAAATATATTGGCAACGGCGAGATTCGAACTCGCGCCTCCGAAGAGACTGGTGCCTTAAACCAGCGCCTTAGACCGCTCGGCCACGTTACCCCGTGCTTGTTTGAGTACTCAGAACCATGAAAAAGCAATCCATTTCTAAAAATACACAATACACATATACATCTTAAATATAATGATATGATATATCATATGCACACACGGTGATATAAACACGTTTATATGGGTTCTGATAAGGTGAATGCAAATAAGAAACAGAACGACCTTGAGATTTAAACTTTTGTATGGAACAACGATACAATTGTCGATGCAGTAATATTACTTATATCAAAACAATTCATTAACATGTTGAAAGAAAATCTAATTGCTTGAGCAAAAAAGATGATGTAAACGTGATATCCATGTTCATCGCTATATTTAAGTGAATTAGACGAAATAAATATTTATGAAAGTAAAAATCGATTGTTATCACACTTCTTTCGTTTTTATAGATAAAAATGGTATTTTTTTAAAAAATGACATTACGAATTAAAGTTTAAGTCGCACAAATTCTTTTTCGTAAGCAATTTTCAGATCTAGGAAAGCTGTTCTCTGGGTTTTATATTATTTATCATAAATGAAACATTTTGCTGTATTTTTTGAAATGATTCTACTGAAATATGTAAAAAATGAGCAAAGTAAGAATGTAAGTCAAGCTAAAAAGACATATATTAAGTTTGAAAAATATTCCAAATGCACCGATAAAATGTATAGTCTTGTATTGAACGTGAAATTATACCGCTTCGATTTCAAAATTGAGAAATGTTTATAACCACCATGAGAAGAACTGAAAATGATCAAAAAGATTCTAATAAACCATATTAAAAAATTGGCTTGTATTACCCTTTGTTTATATTTTCCTCAAATCCGCAATCATCAGCTATTTTAATTGAATATTTGGAGGTAAATGCACTCGATGTGCCGAACTACCTCTCGACACTCAACAAGCTTCTTCCCAACTCCGCTTGCCCGATAATCCGTTGCCATACCATTGCCTCTTGAGTATTCACTAACTCCGTAATGTTGAAACACATTAAATCCATAAGTCAATTGAGAACTCGGATTCCAAGGAAGCTTGATTTTTTTCTTCAAATCAAAAAATCATTTCATATAATTTTTTCATTATTAAATCCAATCTTCTCACTTACATATAGTATGCTTAAACCAATAATCTCTTTTGATCCTTCTTTAAAACAGGCGACAGACATTCCATGTAATAGTTCCGCCAACCATATAGGTCTTGAAATTCCTATCATCCTTTCCTTCCCAGCTGTACCTATCGAATTCCATCATTTTTAAATCAAAACTATTAATTTATGAAAAATAAACGTATTCGATATAAAATTTCATATAAAATTCCTCCATAAAATCTACTGATTCTTTGTACCTTAATTTGGGTATAATTTTTATCACAATTTTTGTCTTTTGCTTGAAAAACCATCAATGCTTTCTCCTTTTTTTCAATTTGGAGAAAATACTAAGAAAATTACATCCATCCTGGTTTTTATTCGGTGCTGCTTTCAATATGCTCGCAATAAAAATTCCACAAAATATGAACATGATGAAGTTTCGTTTCAACATTTTCACTCATCAAAATTGTATTTTGTTAAGAAATAAAAGCTGCTATTAAAAGCGAACAATTTTGCTAAAAATTTAATTATAATTACGAAAATAATGGGTGTATTTTGTTTACAAGATTGAACATATGTTTTGAGAGTTGAAAACTGTGTGAAAATTGGTTATGGTAATTGATGATTAAAATACATTATAGGAATGCATGTCGATATTGTATCCCTTATCTTGTTGCTATCGAAAATGTGTTGATTTACTCTGTTAACTTTTTAATCATTCGTGCCAAATACGTATAAAATGCAAAAATGATCTTCTCTTCATAGTTCTGAGTACCGCAACAAGCACGGGGTAACGTGGCCGAGCGGTCTAAGGCGCTGGTTTTAGGCACCAGTCTCCTCGGAGGCGCGAGTTCGAATCTCGCCGTTGCCAATATGTTTTTTGCTAATTCAATTTTTCTTTTTTTATAACAATTTCACCACTATTTTTTTATTCGTTCGAAAAAGTGCTTCATTAGATTTTTGTATATTATTTTTAAATTTTGCCTGCTTATTTGCATTAGGTAAAAAGAACAATTTAGGTTTTCAGTAGGTAAACATACTGAGTTTTTTTCTAGGTAGAAATTCACGAAGCATTAACATTTGATGGGAACTTTTCTGCCGGCGTTCTCTTTTAGTTAAAAACAACACAAGACTCATTTAGCTAAATAAATCTTTAGTAATTAAAATATTGTTTTCAAATTAAATTCAAATTGAATTCAAATTAAAAGACAAAATGTGTATGAAGAGTATTGCACTCCATTTGATTTATAATCATTTCAAAAATATCAATTTGTATGCAGTCGTGGCATTTTCATATATGGTTTACAATTAAAGAATTTAAACCCGATGCCACCACAAAATCAGTATGTTTCTATTAGCTATCTCATTGTAGTTATGTCATCGAATATCAACGGTTAATGAATTTGCAACTGTGCGTAATCAATGAACCACCTAACATTCATATGTCAGGATGGCCGAGCGGTCTAAGGCGCCAGACTCA
>NW_022200114.1:0-1062 GCF_009176525.2 Contarinia nasturtii | reverse complement strand
ATTTTTTTTGACGTTTACTGTGACAGCGACTAGTCGAAACAATTTTAATATGTATGACGTGTGCTTCAAATGTTAGAGATAAAGAAAACCCAGAGCTGTGCTCAAAATTATCGCAAATAATATAAAGTCTGAAACGTGTTTAATTTTTATTTGTCCAACTATGAACACAATTATGTGTGAGTGAGTGTATTTGTTCATGTAGCTGTTGAGTAAAAATCCATTTGAACAAAACATTTCTACCATAGAATGATTTTTAGATAGGATAGATTCGTAAGATCTCCGCAAGATCCGGATCCAAGCGTGCGTACGTAGCCGCATGATACATACATTCGTTATTTCGTATTGCTATGGCATGCGAATCCAAGTAGATGAAATAAGAAGAACGAATTTGTGTGCGTATTATATATGTATGCATCATGCGGCAGCGTACGCACGCTTGGATCCGGATCTTGCGGAGATCTTACGAATCTATCCTATCCAAAAATCATTGTATGATTTCTACACTTGATTACATTTTGCATTGACGAGAATAAAGTAGTGTGCAAGTATTGCATTTTATTTATTTCAGTTTTTGTGCCCGGTTAAATCATTTGAATTATAGCCGTTTTTCGGTAACAACGTTTACTTTGTTAAAATTTTAAATTGCATTTGTTTTCAACAATTACTGTTGAACCGTCTATAATCAAAATGAGAAAATTTATCGCATATTCATCGGTCATAGCATTTATTTTGTTAAAATGTTCATTAATTTCTGCACAAATGGATTATCCACCTGTTCTGGATGAAACACTCAAAACCACCGATTCAAGAGCAGTGAAATGTTTAGGTAAGTTGACGTGTACGAAATTATTTTTGTTGAATGTTAATTGATTCTGTGTTCGATCCATAAACTTGTTTTGCTATTGATTTTGTTTGTTTACAGTTTGCAAGGCAACATTAGACGAAATGCTATCGACTGTAAATAAAGTTGATCCAAAGAAAACGGTCGAAATTGGTGGTTATCGTTTGGATTCACAGGGAAATGCCCTAAAAAAAGTCGTAAAACTCTCAAAATCCGAGACA
>NW_022200113.1:0-1329 GCF_009176525.2 Contarinia nasturtii | reverse complement strand
AAAAATCATATCAGCTTGCAATTCAGTTACGTGAACAAAACCACACATCAACCATATTCAAGCTATTTTACCATATCAAGATTTAACGTATATTTATCCTCTTTTGATCCGATCGAAACTTTTTCGATTAAAATGGTCATTTTGACAACAATTATGAGTTTAAATGACGACCGAACTCAATCTGGCATATAATATCTTTGATTCTAATCGCTATAGCAGTTTTGTTTTTTTTAAGAAGAAAAGAATAGGCAACGACAATAATTCGGGCCAATGGCTAACTAGATCAAAAAAAGACTGAAAGTGGATTGCAAAGTTTACTCCATCTGGTTCTCACAGTATGATTAATGTTTTATATATTATGAAAGGGACTACTAATTTAAAGGTGATTTGCGTTGAATAAATGAGAAATTATAATGTCAATGCTTCGATCACAAGCGTCGTTTGAACAACGCCCGAAAATACCAAAGGCGCAATTTTTTACTTTAGGTGGCGAAAATTGGTGATCGCACTGTAATTATTTGGTTTTTCTATTTCTGTGCAAATGATAAACATTTTTCTCCTTGAAAAGAGATCAGCGATTCGGTTTCATTTATAAAGCAATACCTTCAATCGTTTTTTTAACAGAAATCAAACAGTTCATTCAACAATGATAGAATTGGAAAAAACATGGCTTTTTTCTGTCAAGAATTACCCAATTCAATGCAGTTTCATAAACGCTTCACAATTTCTACACAATACTCCGAGCTATCTCGAAAACACGTCATGTTTTCATTTTGTTCGTATCATATTTGGGTATTCTTATCATTTTCGTATGTGTATTTTTATTATTCAACTATCAGAAGTGAAATCAAATGAAATTTGGCAATCGATTTACATACAATTTTTCTATACCGTCAAATTTCCTAGAAACACCTACAATTTTCTTTAAAATAAAAGTAAAATAATGTCTCAAATTCAAATTATAAAGTAAGCGATTGAAAACCCAATAGATGTTTTTTTACGCCGCACAACAACATCGTACAAATGCGACTTGTTTACGTAGAACGTCTATAATATAACCAACGTTAATGCTCCGGTGTCCGGTCTCACATTAAGAAGTCGTTACGGCGAATTCATAGTAATTGTTGTTGTATCCAAAATTCCGTGTACGTTTCTTCTTCGTCAGAATGAACGTCAAATGCTTGCACGCACACATCAAAACATGCTGAATTCACCGACATGTATAACAACTCCAAAGCACACTCAACACGAACATAAAAACATGTTATTTCTATGTGCGTGTATTTTTTTTGACGTTTACTGTGACAGCGACTAGTCGAAACAATTTTA
>NW_022200112.1:0-5738 GCF_009176525.2 Contarinia nasturtii | reverse complement strand
GTAATTGATTTAATCATTTCATAAAAATGAACAGAAAAAATGAAGAATTCCGATGAAATGCGATTTTTTCGTCAAGAATTATGCGAAGATTCCATACTCATGAATTTAACGAATTCAAAACTCGTTCAAAATACGATATCAATGGAACAAAAAGGCGGCAAAATTCGAGTGACTTCACAGGTGGTCCTGTCTCTTTATTTTTCGTGACAAATTCCATTCGAAAAGATGTTCGAACAATGAATTTTCACAACTTTGCTCATCTAAATACATTATGATACCTGCGATACTACTGATCAAAATTGACAACCGAACCAACAAAAAACTGATCACAAAAATCCCGAAATTAATACATGTATCAGTGATGCACTCCATATCACATCGATTACAGCATTTTTGTCAACGGCTCAATTTTTTTCCACCGATTCGTGCAAACCAGATTTTTGGCACTGAATCTGAATGAAAATGCCGTTTCAAAATCAATATGAGAACGAAACGGGCTTCAAGAAAAAAAGAGTGCAGAAAAAAATATATAGCAAAAAAATGACAAAACTTTTGCACAACAAGTGTTATGAACTCATTTCACTAATGGTTTGAATTACACGATATCAAATCGCTGCATTTTTTTCTCCATCTCTCTCACGTAGCATGCAAACTGGATTCGTGGCCATTCGTCCAGCATCATTCGATATATAATGTCATTGTGTGTTTCATGGGCCATCGTGAGTAATTTAAACCTTAAATTATGAGGCATGTATTAAATTGTTTCTCAAGAGTGAATTCATGCACGACGTACCCCAAAGGCACAGAAACGCATCTGATTGTCACATTTTTTAAATTCTTTGATCGATTTGCAAAGAGTTTCTCATTCGCCAGTTAAAATGTGAATGAAGAAAATTTATATCCAAAAACGAAGCGAATATAGTATTTCAATGGGGCAGTAATAACAAGTTAACAATCGATATATAAACGCTAAAAATTAATTCAAAGAAGAAAAAACACAAGCCAGCAACTTCGAAATTAATCAAGCGTATGATGTGAATACATCATGTGTGTATGTATCGTAGTTGTGCGGCATATAGTCGACTGTCACTGTTGCATTTTGCTTTTTTCCCAAAACAAATATTGAGTTATTTAAAGGTGATCGAATTACATACCACAAATGTGGACAATGTTTAAACATACTACGAAATGAATGAAGACATCGGACTGAAATACAATTTTGTGCTTTTAAGCCGCCAATAACAACAACAACCACAATGCATGTAAAACGAAATGAACATCATGAGTCTTGTGCTCATATGAACTGTTCTTTTTTTCGTGTTTGTTTTTTCAATCGCAATGAAAAGAAGAATACATACCAAACCGTTTCGATCAAATTACGAACAAAAGAAGAACCAAAACCATCTCGCAATCAATTCAAATTGAAACCGTTAATTGGATCCATGGTCAGTCGAAGAGAGAGAACATTTTCTATGTTGATTCCGTATGTTGATCTCTTTAAATGAAGCAAATTAACAAGTGTGGCACTGTTTGTTTTCGTATATCAAATGTAAGTTGAACATCAAATTCCAAACAGCCGCTAATCAAAAGAAGACCCATATACATATGGTACTATTCACACGTAAATTGAATGGATGATTTGAATTCTATTTTATGTAAACTTGAACACCGGAACATGTTTCGTCAGAGATCAAAAGAAATCCATTTTTGAATTACACAAGATTGAATTTCTGCACAATGAGTTTCATGTTTTAAAACGTGCTAATATTCTCAAAGAAGTTGACTGGACTGAAATAATAGTATTTGCGTAAATAAGTTATGAATTTGTTGTGAACTAGCATTAAAAGAACAACATTTTTTATTTATTTTGAAACGGAATTTTTTAATTTTTTTTGCATTTTTATCCCCATTTATGAATTCAATCAATCGTCAAGAAAAATCTGATAAAATTGAATAAAATTCACTGAAAACTTATTTTCATTTTCCAAACCATCCCAATAACCAATTTATTCCTAGTGAGTATTTAACTCTATCCCAATAAGTTACGTAATGTTCTAGATGATCGTCGACGAAAAAGATTTTATTTGGATCAGGCCCATCAGTCATGTCATTATATCCTTCCTCATCTGTAAGTCTCGGATCAAGTTCATGCTCTTCTACCCTTGATCCTAAATATTCAAAATCATTCAGAATGGAGAGGATCGGAAGTTCTGCGCTGTCTTGTAGCATTGCCTTTTTGCACAGAACATATTCAGAAAATGGATTCGATGGATCTTTCACCGAGAAATTCGTGCAATTTCGCTTGAATCCATTATAAAAAATTGAAATAATTCAGTTGTCTTACACAGAAAGAAAAAATGTGGTATTTTTTATTCAATTTTGGTAGATTTAATATAAAATTAACCAACAACGAATTAAATTTACCATTTTTGACATCTCTGAGGCATATTTTTAAAAAGTTGAATTGTTTTTTTACAGAATAAAAGAATGGAAATATCAATGGCATTTTGTGTTAAATGTAGTTATACAAAATACTAACTTGTCTTTGTTGCTCGGTTGTTGCCTCAACAAATTGTTTTTCAATTGTTGTTGCATTGAACTTTCCTTTGAGATCTTATTGTAACGAAATGAATATTTTCAATTTATTTCAAAAATTACTTTAATGCTACTAACTTGATAGAAAGAATGATGCCTTAAATTGACAAGTGTACAATTGATAGTACAAATTTGCCAATCACTACGAATTTCATAGTGAATTTTCAAAAAAAAAATTTCAAAATAAAATGTTTTAAGAAAGGACGCACTTTCAACATAGTTATTCTCCGTCGCGAATAATTTTGTAAAAGTTGTTTGTACGATTGTAAAATCTAACTCATTTAAAACTTTGAATAAACGCAAATATAAAGTAAACGCAAACTCCTTTTTATTAATAGAAACAATGATTACATTGATCTCTCTCTCTCCAATACGTAGTAATAATGTGCACCAGTGTCTTCATCTTCATCGAAGAGCACAAATACTACTACAATCACAAAAACTGTCAGTGATCTCATTTTATTTATTTATTTATTTTCAAAATTTATTACAACTAATTTAGCGAAAATCCAAACTTAAACGCAATAAATCAGAACACTCTATGCCAATAAACAAAATCATATTATTAAGTCATGTGTATTATACTCACTAGCACAACATATTTATTTACATATATATTTTAAACGATGCATCTTTGTCTGTTGACTGTATCATACTTCATAATTTATGTGTCGTAGATTATTTTAAATGTACCAATAAGAAGGAAAAACTGTTTTTGAGCAAATATGTCAATTTGATTTTCAATTGTGTTCAATAAAATATTGATAAAAATAGAAGTAAACACTCGGATCTAGAATTTGACAACACAATGTTTTCTGAAGCTTTCTAGACGTCTCTATGGCACACAAACTCAATGCAAAACTACTTAATCGATTATGCACTCACAATCACGTGTTTTCAAACAAATCAACACTTGTTAATTAATTAACTTAACAAAGAGAATAATACAAAACTCAAATGAGAATCTCCTTTCAATGCATGATTTCTCAACATTCATAAATTAAGCGAGTGCCTGTTTTTCCGACTTCTCGTCGAAGCATTTTTTATTATGATTTGTTGGCGAAAAAATTCCTAGAAAAAGTAAACATTCAGTGTGAAAAAACATCGCCTGGTTGTAACACAAATATTCCTATTGTATTTAATTATTATCAAATAAGTAAGTAACCGAAGATCTATGTCAAAAAGACTTGCCGGTCCAGCTTAATATTTTTCGATTTCATTGAGAAATTAAATGAATTTACTCCATTTGTTTGAACTAACTATCTTTTCAGATTTGCGCATAAAATCGAAGATTCAAATGTGTCAAGAATTGCAAACTTTCTTACTACTTTTGGTGAAATAATGAAATTCATCTCTTCTCTGACCATTTAACACACCAATTCGTTCAATAAATGAGTTATTACATCAGCCGGAAATGAGATTCAAATCGTGTAATAAAATCGTTTTGAAAAAGAAAAAAAAGAGTGACAATGAATCTTCAAACGGCTCAATTTATTCGAACCAAAATCACATTGTCACTATTATTTTTCCACCATTGAAACAAAGAAATATTCAAACAGAGAAAATAGAATGTGAATTGATTGTTCCGCTGAACGTATTTGTATGTTTTCCTTGCCGCCAACAAAATTAATGTATGGAATAATTTTCGTATGTGTATTTAAATTCTTCTAAATATGCTTACACTTCATTTGTTTGAACAACAAAATTATACTTTAACGCGAACACAAAATTTGAGGAAAGAAAAGAAATTCCCTGTAATGGGTGTAATGGTCAAAACGAAAGAGTAAAGAAAAACTTTTAAATTGTACTTCCTGTTAGTTGCGCCAATGATCATTTTCGGTTTTCGTTTTGTACTTTTGTTCGTTTTGTATTGGGTCCATTCGGACAATAATAAACAAATTATGACGATTGCCGAAATTCTCACATCAAAAGATCAGAAGAATTTACACAGAAATTATATTATGGACGTTCAAAGCATTTTCCACATCCCAATCAAACTCAAACAAACTAATTGACGCAATGAATTATATTATCTAATTTTTTTCTTACTAATGGCATATAATATCTTTGATTCTAATCGCTACAGCAGTTTTGTTTTTTTAAGAAGAAAAGAATAGGCAACGATAATAATTCGAGCCAATGGCTAACTAGATCACAAAAAGACTGAAAGTGGATTGCAAAGTTTACTCCATCTGGTTCTCACAGTGTGATTAATGTTTTATATATTATGAAAGGGACTACTAATTTAAAGGTGATTTGCGTTGAATAAATGAGAAATTATAATGTCAATGCTTCGATCACAAGCGCCGTTTGAACAACGCCCTAAAATACCAAAGACGCAATTTTTTACATTAGGTGGCGAAAATTGCTGATCGGACTGTAATTATTTGGTTTTTTTATTTCAGTGCAAATAATAAACATTTTTCCCCTTGAAAAGAGATCAGCGATTCGATTTCATTTATCAAGCAATATCTTCAATCGTTCTTTTAACAGAAATAAAACAGTTCATTCAACAATGATAGAATTGGAAAAAACATGACTTTTTTTCAGTCAAGAATTACCCAATTCAATGCAGTTTCATAAACGCTTCACAATTTCTACACAATACTCCGAGCCATCTCAAAAACACGTCATGCTTTCATTTTGTTCGTATCATATTTGGGAATTCTTATCATTTTTGTATGTGTGTTTTTATTATTCAACTATTAGCAGTGAAACCAAATGAAATTTGGCAATCGATTTACATACAATTTTTCTATACCGTCAAATTTCCTAGAAAAACACCTACAATTTTCTTTAAAATAAAAGTAAAATAATGTCTCAAATTCAAATTATAAAGTAAGCGATTGAAAACCCAATAGATGTTTTTTTACGCCGCACAACAACATCGTACAAATGCGACTTGTTTACGTAGAACGTCTATAATATAACCAACGTTAATGCTTCGGTCTCACATTAAGAAGTCGTTACGGCGAATTCATAGTAATTGTTGTTGTATCCACAATTCCGTGTACGTTTCTTCTTCGTCAGAACGAACGTCAAATGCTTGCACGCACACATCAAAACATGCTGAATTCACCGACATGTATGACAACTCCAAAGCACACTCAACCCGAACATAAAAACCAGCTTACATATACACA
>NW_022200111.1:0-12625 GCF_009176525.2 Contarinia nasturtii | reverse complement strand
AAAATTCATTTGTAGAACGTAATTTATTGGTTTATTTACTATTTACAAAGAGCACATGTACTATTTCACACAAGATTCGTAACAATGTATTCGCTGTTGTTAAATAAAGTGCATTTTTCTCTTCAAATTCTACATTTTAAAAAAATCCAAAAAAGTGAAACACAAGTCTAAACCAAACTATTAAGAAAAAAAAAATCTATATCACAATCATATCATTAACAACTACTTTTTTTAGATGTATCATAGTTCGTAATATAAAAGTGATCGTTATTTCACGATCAAAATATGTTATAATTATCAAACTCTATCAATTACAAACTTTAAATAAAAATTGTAAAATTTCCATACGGAGAATAAAGAGAGAGAGAATGAAAGAAATACAACCAAAACAAAAAAAAATATGAATGAAAAACTAAAAACAACGTTTGGACTACTATTACATAAGCTATATAAATGTGTTTAATTAAAACCAAAATAATAATAAATGAGTTGTATAAGTACACATCAACAAAAACATATCCTTTTCTGAATTTACTTTAATTATCGAAATGAAGAAAGATGCAACCTGTATCAAGTTTAAAGCAGTCAAAATGATGTGCATTTTGGCAATTTTCAATCACAAATATTATATACACATACCAAGCAAAACAATCTGCGCTATTTATTGAGGACAAGTCCACATTAAAATTTAGCTTATAATTATATGGAAAATTAAAATCAAATAAAAAAAAACATATTATTATCCTCTAAGCATCAATATATCACAGTTCAATTGGCAAGGAGAAAAGTATGAAAATTGATCACAATTCGGTTGGTGAGTTCGAAATGGAAACTTAATAGAATTGAGTTTTAAAATTGTGCATATAACTTTGTTGAAGACAGTTTTTAATCGCCGTACGTACAATCAATGGCCAAAAATGGCATTCGTTCTGGTAGATCTCACTAAATGAATTGATTTCTTGCCAATTGCAACAAATAATTATCCAAACATATCAATTTCTTTTTTCTAAATTTTGGAATGATGTGAAAATTTGACATCAACAACATGTTTTTAATGTAATTGTTTTGATTTTTTATATAAAATAACAATTTATGAAGCATATATAGATAGAAACAGACTTTAACAGTTAGAAAACGTTTAAATTTCAAACTTTAACAAAACAACAACAAAATTATATTTAGCCAGTAAATAAAGATTGCGATACGTGCATATTTTGGCCATGGGCCAACCAATCTGATGAGCCTTTTGAAATCATAATTTCAAATTGTATAAATACAACAAAATGTCTCTTAGGTGGCGAATGATTCAGGTCAAAATATGTTTACAAATGAAATGAACAAAGAATGGTCATTAACAAAATCATGTATCCAGAAAAAAGTGTAAACCTCTCTTTTTCTAAAATAAAAAAAGGAGACATTTCAAAATTTACAACCCGTAAAAAATTAACAATTTACTTCATTTGCTATTTAGCCATTAAATTTAAATGGTAAATGTTTGATCTTTTTTCACATTAAAAACGGCCAATTGTCATTTCAAATTGTATTGCAAAAGTTGATTTTTTCAAAATGTTTCAATCATATAACAAGCTAACTTAATTAAAATTCAATTAGCTTTTTACTAAGAAAAATTTTCTTTTATAAGTATTTTTCAATGGGACTGTGAATTGTGGTTATTAACCACTTTGCACTGAAGTGATTAAATAAACTTTCGCTTCACAGTTTCGAAATTTATATTTTTCGCATCATCTCATGCAATCTGAATAAATTATTTTAATAAAGATGAGTTTAATCATAATGAATACCGAAGCATTCGTATTTTGTTGTTATTTTGCGCTATTTTTTTTCTTCATTTACAATTATACAAAGTCCTGTCTTTATGAACAGACTATACATATTAAAATACAGATACAAATTAAATAGAAGCATAAAATAGTTACACAGATATAAATGTGAAATTTCTTTTCCCCAAAAACAATTATATAAAATAAATCCAAACGGAAATGGATATATTGATTGAAACAGAAAATAAATACAACCAACAAATAACTGATGAACACCACAAAACATTTTGAAAAAAATTCTGTAATATTTGGAGTTATAACGAAATGATACCAAAAAAATGTTAAAAACGCTGCAAAAAATCAACAAATTGTGTTTTATTTCGTCCATGTCATGTTTTTTTGACCGTTCTAGATACAAAATCGGCCCGTTGGACCGGAAAAATACATGATTTTGTTTATTTCACAAATTTTTGGATTCCGTTCTCATCTACCCAAATTCCGGTCATTGTCAAATTATAAAAAATCGTTTTTTGTAAATATTATGTACCGACATTTTTTTTTCTTGAAATTTGGCTTTGAAATGGCTCCATGTAATGACTGATCAGATCTGAAATATTCCAACTGGGTCACTTTATGGAGCCAACAGTTCAAAAATCCGTACAATTCAAATCTGTTATTTGAAAAATTTCACCTAGGTAAAAAAATCACAATTTTTCGACCAGTTGCCGAATTCGCCGATCAACTTTCCAATTATTATTATTATAACAACATAGATGGCCATGAGGGTTCAAGAGGATCACCAGCCACCAGTTTAATTCAGCCAATTATTACGCTCTGTAGTAAATTTGTAGATCGAAATGCATTTTTTGAACCGATTTGTATGAAAAATCAATCATTTTTCATATAGTTTTCTATATCGATATTTCAATGACCATTTCCGGCGAAATTTTGTACTACATCCAAAGAGCTAGCAAGCGAGCAAATGAGATTGGATCTTTAATTATCTGTTTTCACTTTATTATTTCAGCCCATTACTACGCTCCGTAATAAAATTGTATATTTAGACGTCTTTTTTCCAATGGACCGCTTCTGTACGTTTACGCTACTATCCGTAGCTTGTAATAATTACTGAAATTTGGAGTAGAGTAAAGTTATGGCGTAACACGTTCACGGAATGTTTGTTTTACAGTCTGGACTATTGAATTATTCTTTGACGATTAAAAATTAAAGTTCTATTTGATTTTATACGAACATTTATTAGTCTATCTTAGAGGAAAAAGGCCAAAGCACGGCAGTGAGAAAAACGATCGAAGCGCTCGCATCGGTTGCCAGATGAACTATAGCAACCCTATTGGTTGCTGGTACAAATTTGTGCCATTATTCAATGCTGCTTTGCCCAACTGTCACTACTGCCATGCTTTGGAAAAGGCAAAAACCAATTTTCTAGACATTTAAGTAAATTTTTCATTTTTTAATTTAGTATTTTTTCAAAAATATCTGGTTTGTGAACCATGAATATTTTGCGAATTTTTTTATTGGAATGCAAAGATTTAGTGCGATTAAAATGTATATTTAATCGATCTACGAGCAATTTGTGTGCTATTTACTTGTGGAATATTTAATTCAGCATTATTACGACGATATTCATCCCATCTGAAACGAATGCAATTCATAAAAATAAAATTTTTAAAACTACTGTATGCACAATCACCTTATGCATTCGTTTATTACTTCGTTTACCTTATGCATACACGTCCATTGGAAACTCTTTATTGCATCGATTAAATGTAATTGCCCAAAATTATCGCGCCTATTTTTCACAAGGTCCTATTTTAAAATGTTGTTTTATTGCGTGAATATTTTTCTGTTTCAAAGTATTTAATGTCTGAAATTTAAACTCTGAATAAAAACTTTTTTCATCTTTTCATATTCATAACATCTGTTTATTGAATTCATTAAGAATTGTTGAAAAAATGTGTGTTCTGGTAGGTGTCAATTTCTGGACTATACAAAAAAAAATCATGTATCTCGAAAAAAGACGTTATTGAGTTATCATTTTTCAAAAAAAAATTCAACAATGACATCATAAATCGAAGAGGCATACAATTTTGAGTCGGTATGCAAATTTTCAGCAACCTGAAAGATGTAAGTTATTCAGAATGGGAAGCCGGACTGGTTTTGGCGTAAAACTGGACTTACATAATTCACATTCAAATGTACCGTCGGCCAATGCGGCCACATGATCGTGGATTTCTAATGATCGAAAATCTAAACCGCATACATAAATCCGTTCCTTATGATCACTTTTCAAATGAATCGATATGGTTTTTGAATCCCGACGATTTTTTCCATTTGATCGCTATGAATATCGGTATTGAAAAATTTTTGGATACGAGAAAACCGAACATGACAATTATTTTGAAATAAAATCAAGTTTACACAATAAAGATACACTTTCAATGCTAAAATTAGTCAAAATGGAGAATATTGTATGTAATTGCAGTATGGAAAGTGTATCAAATCTTAATTTTATCTCTTAATAAGTGTCAGATTCGATTTTTTCATATTGAGTTGAAAAAATGCATAATAAATAGTTCATACGTCATATAAATGCGTAAAAACGTAATTTGTTTGTCCTTTGTTAATCTAACCCAAGAAAATACAAAACATACGTTTTGTGACGCAAAACGATGAAAACACGTATATACATTTTTGATACTTTAATTTTAAAATAATTGGCATGGTAACACTGAACTTAAATTCACTATTTCTAATTTTTAGACTGAACTATAACTTTTTTTAGACTCGACAATAATTGGACTGAATAAAAAATATCTAAGGTGGTACTCGAATTAAAAAAAAATATTACTCCTATTCTCGATTTAAAAATTTGTGATTTTTGCGCTTGATCTACAAGCTTTTTTACAAATTTACAAATTCATCCACTTGAAAATAAGTTCCATGTAGCTATTTCGAAGAAAATTGACTATCAATTTTCAAAAGCAATATAATTACTCGATACACGTCACAAAGTTCGCTTTTTCGGTATAACATTTGAAACAATCAATGTAAAAATCGGGCGTTACCACCGCGTAAATTCTCCATGCTGATGCGAATGATTTTAAGGAATATTTTAATGGAAATCAATTTTTGTTCATTTTTAAGACTTGAATTTCAGTCTTAATTCGTTGTGCATAAACTGCACCGCACTTCTGTTGAATGCAGGTTAAAAAGGCAAAAAAGGTCTGAATTCCAAAAGTTTATTCGTACTATTTGTATAAAGAAGAAAATAATTAAATGCACAATATGCCATCTGTTGTGCATAATAATTATGCATTAATATATTTTATTTCTTTCATTGGGGCATATGTTTCATAATTTTTCTGATTTTTTTTTATAAATCTTATAGAAATTCTTTATTGTATAAAAATGTTGTATCACCACTGAATTTCACTGAAATTTCTAGTTTATATTTTTAAGACAAAAATTAAATCGGTAAATCTAGCGCTTGGAAGAGAATGCCTTTAAGACCCTTTTCAAAGTAAACCAATAAATGCCATTTGATCACTGGTGAAAAATTTTCACGACCTTACGAAATAGATGTAATAATTACATTCATTTTCTTATTAAAAAGTTCAAAAAAAAAAATGATCCCAGCAAAGTGACTATTAGCATTATGGTCTTAATTTAATTCCTGCCATCCTTGGAATATATTTTCTTACGATTTAAATTAATATGTAAAATAGTTTCTATCTTCTGTTTTTCAGCGAACGAAAAATTTGATCACGGCAACAGTGACGATGCTTAATCCAACCGTTCCCAGTCCAAGTAATTTAAATTTCCAATAAAGTTGCTGACGAAATGTGTTTTTCTTTAAAAGTTCTTGAATCGTGTTTTGGCAAATGTTAATCGGAGGTGGCACAGCCAACTTTTTTTCGATCTATTCAAATAGATATCAAGATTAATCAATAAATTTGTTCTTTTTTTACTTTTTCCAAAACATCAAAGTTTAACCTTTACCTTTTGCATGGTTTGAAAGAGCCGGAGTGCATTTTTGCGTAAAAATTCAAGTTCTTGATTTACTTCTTGACGTAGTTCGTGAGATTCAAAGCTAATGTCGGCATTTTCAACAAATAATTCATGTTCTTCGACAAAATTCAAGGAAGATTTGATAATAACCAATTGTTTTAGGCAATTCGAAAAAATTTCAAAATACTGTTGAATGCTGGTGTTCTTCAGTTTCGGAATGGGTACCGATTTTTGTGACCATATTTTTTCATGAAATCTTAGCAAACCGAACAAAATTCGTTTACGTTGATATGGAAATTCAATACCAATCTCACGCAAACGTTCATCAGTAACGGTCAAAAATTCCGGTAAACCGATATTAGACTTGTAGAATTTGAATTCATTCTGTTTTGCTCGCATGCCACTTAACATTGTATAAAGGTCAGGAGAATATGCCGGACTGAAATAGAAGAAATTAAATGGATGAAAAAAATCAAACTGCACATTTTCAGCTTGATTGGATTTTTTGTTCTTTTAAAACGGAGAAAAAAAAAAATCCAAAAATTCGATCACTCACGCTTCCTTTTCTGGAAATGCATCTGGTATGTGATCCATGTACGTGTTATAGGAATAAACAGTGTTTGGCACATAGTCGACAATGGGATCCGGTGGAAATAGTGCAATAATCCGTGGAATATTTCTTGCTTCAGCCAATGCCTTTGGTGTATTACCAAAAATGTCTCTCATATCAGTCAATGCTCCGGCTTCGATAAGGGTTTTTGTTGCTTCGTATCGATCATTGTTGACCGCATAAAATAGTGACGTTTTTTCTTCATTATCACAAGCTTCCAATGTGGCTCGATTGTTCAACAACAATTCAATTACCGATGTATATCCATTTTGTGCAGCGTGCATAAGTGGTGTTTCGCGTCGTAAATTTGCCTTGTCAACCATTGCATTATGTTCAATCAACCATTCGCAAATTTTTCGTACATTTTCTTCTTCTTCGGGGAATACATCGCTATTGTCAGCATACAAATTAGGTGATCCAGAGCAGGCCAATATCAAAGCGGTCATATCATTTGAATTTGCATTTGTTTCGGCTTTCAATTCAAATAAGAAATATTTTATGATTTCAAGTTGTCGCTCTTGGCAAGCTAACATCAACGGTGTATAATTTGAACCATCCAAAAGTGGCTGATTTATATCAAGACGATTGCGATGTTCCATCCAAATCGAGCGAAATTCGTTCAGTCGACCATACCGAATAGCAGTACTCAAATCGTTTGCCAAATCTTTTTTTGGATCAACATAAACTGTAACATTATTCTTTCTGATTCGGTTCCCGTACTTTTAATGCAAATTACAGCAGCAAAAAAAATGATCGAATCAAATTAACATTGTTGTCTATGAAATTCAATTGTTTAAAATGTACTAACCTGATCATAGTCACTAGACATCATAAATCCTTCGTATTCGGAATCCTCCGAATCGGAATCATATAGTTCGGGCGGTCTTGGTGTCATTGTCAATTGAGGTTATGTTTAATGTTTCGTTGTGTCAATTCTTCTTTAAAAAAGGGAAACAAATGAAAATATTTTACCAATCAAATAAAATTCGCACACAAAGTATGCATTTAAAATGGACTTACCTCGGAAAAATAATCGTTCAATTTTTTTTTTGGCATAAAATTACAAATGCGTCCATCAAAAATGTCGGTTGCAAATAAAAAAAAGCCAACTGGATTAATTCCAGAGACAAATATGAATAAACAACAAAATTGGTTTGACGTTTGTTGACATTTCGTATCTCGGGTATTTATGAATTGTTTTCGTTTTGTTACCGTGTAAACGAGACCATATTTGCGAATAAACAATAAAAAAACGCAATAGAATTGAAGTGTGAGTTTGTTTGCATGTGTAATTTAGTCAGCATTGGCTCTCACTTGAAATAGTTTGAATACATACGTCCAGTGACGAAACAACAACAGACATTGTAACATCGATACTATAAAAACAGTGAAAGAGAAATAGAGAAAAAGAGAAAGAGCGAAAATTCAAGCAATGTGTTCGGAATGTGTAATGCGGCACGGGTATTTTGCCCTAGATTTTTCGATTTCTGTTGTATATTGATTGTGCGATTGTGTTTGTGAATTAAATTGAAATTAAAAATGTATATAATATACGTATATTGATTTTGTTTACATGAATTCTCAATTTTTGATTTTGGAATTTTGTATCAGGTGGATATCGACGATTTTTATTGCAATGTTATTGTGATGAACAACGGTGACAAATGACAGTGTCAAATATCGAACTGTAAACATTGTCACCTATCTTTATATATCCAAAGTGAAAATAATCGTTGAAATAAAAGTCCAACGCATCAATTAAACATACAAGTATAAATTATCATTCATGAATTTAATTAAAAATAGCTCAAAGTGCGTCAAGTTCAAAGTGATTCTCGAAAAAAAATAACGCATTTTAACATTGTGTCAAACATTCGAGAAACTTCGAGAAATAAACCGAAAATAAGTACCCAAAAAATAAAAAAAAAGAGACGAAAAGAATTTGGTGTAGAAAAAAACATCAATCTTGGTGCAAAAATCACTACAACAACAATTCACAATAACGGATCCAAATACATCTACACACGACAATCGAACAATTGAAAAATCGTTCGCACTGATGACGTCGGACCGACCTGTTTGGTGTGATTGTGCCTGTGCCATTGTATTTGTGGAATCTCATGCAAGGCCCAGTCATCATGATAAAAAATGTTGAATTCATTGAATTTACACGATTGATTTATAGTTTGCTAACGACACTTTTGAAAGTTGCTCGGTAAGAAAATAACGAATCATTCAATAGTACGATATATTTCAAAATTCGACACAAATTCAAAACCAACGATAACAATATATATTTAAAAAAAAACTCAAAATACCGACAAACGAGAATTAATAATTAACAAAAACAACAGAGGTACCAATCGAATACATAAAAAACCATAAAAAAAGAGAATAGAGTGTCTGTCTGGCTGTTACCGACTAATTACTACATCTATTCTTTTTGAATAGGGTATCAGTCAATTCGGTGACATTCACTTGAAAACATATCAGAAAAACGAAACTTTTAGTTTTGAGTATCTCCATTATTTGTCATTTTATGTGTGTAGATTCAGAGAGTTTTTTTGTTCTGTAGCTAACGAACCGGTCAATTTAAGTGGTTGCGGATATTGAAAGTCAAGTTCGACTAGTGCCATTTCATCTGTAATTCGTTTTTAGAATTGACGTGATTCTTCATTATTAGACGTGATCAGCTGACGGTCATTTGACGCAGTTGGTCGAATAATCTTTTGTTTTATTTAAATAAAAAAAAATCGTTCATATTGTACCCTAAAAAAAGAAAACAATCCTCCACCTCAAATCGCCCAAATATGAGCGCATCAGATACTGAATTATCCAACGTTCAACCATCTGCACCACGGTAATTTATTAAAGAAAAAGCAAATGTTTTCATTTATTTTAAACATTATTCGCCATCATTTTCTCGCACATTGAATCATTCATTTTGAAATTTAGCATCACTTAGTACAGTATAGTCCATTTTTTATTTATTACTTGGAATCAGATCTTTTTTAATCGTTTTGTTGTTGTTGCCATTTACGTGTCAGTATTGTGTTACATGTGTTTTGTGAATGAATCGTATGGAATCGTATAATTGCGTACTTTGTGTGAAAAAATTCAATATAATAAAAAAAATATGTCATCTTTCAGTCGGCATAAATTCATCTTCGTATACTTTACGGCACATGTGCCGAAAGTACATATTATCTATTGAAATTGACTTCTGAGTAGAGATTCTCTAGTGTTTGAATTCTACGAAGCATTCGAGAGTTCTTCATCTTCATGTGATCCCACTGAGATCTATGCAATATACGTAGAAATTGTGAAATAACTTTTTGAAAAAACATTTGATGACTATGAGAAGTGAGTGTGTTTTTGTTTTTCTATTTTCTACGAACTTGGTTTTTTTTTTCATCGCAACAATGTGTGTCCCTTCTTACTCTTGCTCAGAGTAAGAGTCGGCATTTAGTTTTTGTTTTGTTTTGTTTTTATTATAGATTGTTTGTAAAACAATAACAATGCACATGTATCGTACATGCGCATGTTCATGTCAATAACATACATACATTCGGTTCATTGTATATGTCGTTGTATGTGTGTATGTTTTTATCTACGTTTAAAAACAAAACATGTGATTTGTTCGAGCATCTAAAAACCCAATAACGAAAATGCACATTTATTTCAACTATTTTCATACAAGATGTACTACATTACCCGATCGACACTATATTCCACGTTATGGCATGTCCATTATCAAGTTTAGCCTAGATCAACGTGCGTTTACTTTTTTTTTGTTATTTATTTTACACTTTTGCCTTGTTTTCATTTCTTTTGCTGTTTTTTTTTCTTGTTCTGATGTTTTTTTCCCTAACGAAAACAATCTAAATTCATGCGTGGAGACATGTGCTCAAAAAATATATATGAATGTTGCTAGTCACGACACATTTCTCTCATTCTCGTCGTTTGAAGTTGAATGATAGAGAAATTCGCATAGTACTACAATTGTTATCACTTGGCAAAATCGCTTACTTACGCTCATTTACTACAAGAAGTTGAGCAAAACAAATCGAATTAAATAAAAAAAATATAAGTAAATATATGTTGAAAATAAAAGTTGTAAATCATTCATTGATTGATTATCTTTGCGATGCGTAAAATTATTGAATCGATTAATGACCTTTAGAGTAATGAAATCATTGCAATGAGACGATAGAAAATGTTGTGCTATTTCAATTTGTGTTAGAAGTATACATCGTTATTTTTCACTCATTCGGTTGATATTTGTCGATAATAACACTTGAGGCAAATTCATATATATCACACAAAAAATGAAATAAAGAAAAAACAAGTTGGAACATGTGCGATTGTGCCATTTTTCATAGATTGTTTAGTAATTATTAAATATTTCATCATTTTACTAGAAAAAACCATAGCATTTATGAGGCAAATGAGTTATTATCATATGAAATTGAACTACTAGAAATCCAATAAAAATTGTTAATAAAATTTCTAATAATTATAATTCCCATCTATTTTCAAAACCCGTTGTAACATGAGTAAAGACCTTTGTAAACAGCTGATTATATTGAACGTAAGTGCGACGCAAAAAAATATCAAAATACACAAGTATTCATATGTTGATTATGGCATAGCGTATTTTGTTTTTTTCTTTTCTCGTACTCATCGGGCTTTTTTGTCGTTGTCTTTGGTCACACCTCCAACTTTAAGTGTGGCCGCATGTTGTTTTGCATGACGTCACATTGTTTTTATCATATTTGTTCATGCCATCAAATCAGTATTTTTTTGTTTCGTGTTTACGCGCGCAAATGCTACTATTCTATGCTAAAATATAGAGTACATAACATTCAACATGAATTGCAAGTAAAGAGAGAAAAATAATTTAGTTTAATTGAAAACAATGCGAGAATATTCTTGGCATTTTATTTTTTGTTTTCTAGCTGGTCGTTTGAAAATTCTTTGTCAAGAGAGAGAGAGAGAGAGAGAGAGAGAGAGAGAGAAAGAAAGAGAAAGAGAAAGAGTTAGAAAGAAAAAGAGGGAGAAAGTGGGAGAAAGGAAAAGAGATTGTGACGTAAACGAATGCGAATAAGGAAGTAACGATTAAACCTTAACAATGTTGCAATTGTATGCAACAACGTGTTTATTGGTCTTAAATTTATACACAACAATGAAAATGTATAGTTTGAAGTGTGATGAATTTGCGTTTTGTCGATTGGCGATTCCATGGCACATGTAAAAATATGAAATCAATGCAAATAGAGTGTTTTTAAGATTTGCTTGTGGTAAACTGATTTACATTGCGTCATAACTTTGATTATGAGATTTGGTGAATATGTAATTGATGTGATTGAGTATGTGTGTGCATTGTGTGCACGTTGTCAAAGTGAGAGTAGATAATAAATATTTGAAATCGTGCCCCTGAAGTGTTGTGCCCGTATTCGTTGTTACGAAAAAAAATGAAACCCATACAATCACAGTTACAAATACAGTTCCATCCAATTAGTTGTAGTAGTATGTTTATTTGCGTCGCTGAAAAAGAAAATGATTCAAACAGTTGTTTATCATAGCAGTGAGCATAACAGGAAAACAAAATATGTGGCTAAACTTCGATTGCGATAAATTCGTATCGAACGATGAAGATCTACAACAACTACATGTCTCCGACATGTCAACAGAGACAGAATGGGCGGCCAATGAATTTTTGTTTTGATCATAATCGTCGCGTTTGCCGAAAATACATTCGTGCGAAAATCGCTTGCAATCATAGCAACTTATAAATGTAACATAAAGCTGAGCTGCCGATCAGTTTCTAGTCAAACTCAAACCGTGATACAGTTATTCTTTATTTATTGTGCAAAGACTCATTCTCTCTCTTTATCTCGCCACGAAACAGGCGATAAGTGCAATCGAATCGACAAGACATTTTGCGAAAATTGAAAAGAAAGCTTTTGAATATCGGCCAATTGTCGAAACTAATTTTAGTGAACAAAATTACCAAAAGTTAAATTTTAAATATTTTTGCTCAAAGTTTGAATGAGTAAGAGTGTGTGAGTGTGGTAGTGCATGTGAAAGTACAACGTTTCGTTTTTTGCTGCGCATATTATAATTTATTTATTAAAGAAAAAAAAAAAAAACAAAGAGGAAGAAATAGTTAAATTGTATTAAAGTTATACATCGAGTGTGAATA
>NW_022200110.1:0-3625 GCF_009176525.2 Contarinia nasturtii | reverse complement strand
TTCGGGATTTTTGCAGTCGTTTTGATGCTGGTAGCAGTTGCGATGGGTTTCGTACCTTATAGACCACCACCACCACCGCCACCAAGACCACATCCACGTCTGTGAACATCGAGAGAAGGACGCACTTTGATTTCGGAAAGTTTGTTTCATTGGTGAAGTCAACTTTGATCGATGAGAAAATAACAGAATTCAGATTCAAACCTCCAAAATCAATCTACCAATAAATTGTGACATTTTTTGTTTTTGAATTTTTTAAATAAATTGTAGAGTTTTTCAAAGGAAAAAATATGTTTTTTTAATTTCTTTCATTTTCATTTCAAAATTATAAATTCAACTTTGAGTAGACAGTTTTATAATAATTGGGGAATCGATAAAATTTCAAGGTGTTTTTATGACGAAGATTGTTTTTAAGTTAACAAACCAGAAATGCGTTAAATAAAGAAAATTTGACGTAAATGATATTTGACGACATCAATACTTGTTTACACTGATGGTTCTGGCGCAACCTCATTCTGCTTTGTCATGTCTAATTAAGAATTCATAGTCATGACTGTAAATAAAGAAATTTTTTAAATACAGATACTACATGTGCACAGTAAGAAATTATCAGCCGATGCTATACGCAAAACCGACTGGTACGTGCGCTCATACGTTTTTACATCTTTTACATCTAGTGACCATACGATTTTTCGACTGTGCGAAGATACGCACAAAGAGTAACGAATCAGTTGATATTTTTTTACTTTGTATGAGCTGTAAATAAGCTATTTTTTATTTAAAGATTCAGTGACTGTAAATAATGGCGGCCCATTTCATTGTTCCAAATAATCAATTCGTAACAGTAAATAATTGCCCCTTTTGTTATTTTCATACAGTCAAATTACTACAAAAAATATTCATTTACAGAAAAATTAGTGTGTTGTAAGAAGTAAATAGTGCTATTGCAGAATTTGAGACTATCTACAGAACTAATCCTCATCATAAAAAGCACGACATTTGATTTAATAAGTAAGCGTTTGCTTTTAATGAAAGAATGTAATATGTAATATGATATTAAGCTTGAGGTTTATCACTACAATAAGTAAGAGAATGATAAAAAAGCGTGTCTCCATTGAATCAAAAACATAAAAAATTCTTATTTCAGTCCAAGCGTAGCCAATGTTATCGAACAAATTTGCGTTGACATGCACATAAATCTGTGCAAAATGAAAGGTGCCGTTGGCAATTATGGTAGACCATTTATCTCTATTCAATAATTTTTGTACTGAATTATAATTAAGTTTCATGTAAATTTTCAATGTTTTTACTGATGCATCGCTTGATATTTGTTAAAGATGCTGGCAAGGTACTAAAATATGTAAAATAAATGAAAAAATCAAATTTTTTTACGAATAAATGTGAATAAGAACCATACAAAGTTACGAAAAAATCAACTAAAAATGGTATCGAATTTATTTCAATATTCGATATTGTTAACATTTTACTCAAAACTTCATTAGGCAAAGACAAAGTTGTCACATTAATGTTCTGTATTTTAGTCGAAGACTGTTTCGATAATTCTCTCAACGCCTCTTACAATGTCTTCGCCAACCCTTTGAATATCTCTTCCGAGAGGTATATCGTCTCGACCGAATTCTCTATCAATCGCTCTTTCGACACCTTTTTCAATTTCTCTTTCGATTTCCCTTTCGATTTCTCTCTTCATTTCCCGCTCTTCTCTCAAATCACGATTGTCCGATCGCCAGTCGGCATATCGCCCATCGTGATCACTCCAGCTATCTTCTGGTCGATAGTAGTCGTTGTAATACTGATTATAATATTGTGCCGACCCTTCAGTCGCAATCAAAATGACCAATTCCAAAAAACCGAAAGTGCTCTTCATCACTACGTACTTTTGCTTCGTTTATTTTGTGTTCGAATCGAAACTGATTTCAAGTTCGGCCATTAAGATAGTTCGTGTGAACAAATGGCGCTTAGAAAAGTAAATCTTCCGCAAACATGACTCATCGTTAAACAGTCACGCCCAATAACACTTCATCGGTAAACAAACTCATTATTTTGGAATCGCGATACGTAGCAGGAAGTTTGATTGATATATTTTATTTAACATCAGGTGGCTTATCTCTCTGTTGCTGTATCATTTAGTAATCTTTTTAAATAAATTTGGTTGTGGTTCATCACCAAAAAAGGTAATTAAAATCTTGGCTCATTTCACTCAACAATTTAGTTCTTCGCTTTATCTAAATCGAGCATATCAATCGAAACTTTCATTTCTATTCAAATAAAGGCAAAATTTTGTTTACTCAAAACAATTCCATATAATTTCCGATATCAATATTTTTTTCTCGGTCGATTTGAGCATCACGGAAGTCTCAAAAAACTCACCTGAAAAAGGTTGAAAATCGCTGTAGTTTGTATGTTTTATAAGGCCGTGTGTACTGTTTGAAGTTCAGATAAGTTTCGATTTTGAATAAAAATAAGTAAACGTTTACAAGCATTTAAAATATCAAGATTTTCTGGATTTTGGCCGTAGTTTTGGTGCTCAGTGTAGCTGTTTTTGGTACTCCTCATCGGGGTCATGAAGGTGAAAACCGTGATGAAAAACGTCTTGAAAGAGCGGGTGGACGAATTGACGGTGGAAGAATGGGTGAAAGGAGAATGGGAGGAGGAGTGGGAAAGGAAGTAGGAGGAGGAGTAATAGGAGACGAAGGTAAATTGAGCTATGGGTCCACCAAAAGAATACCACGGCGACGATGGTCCAATGGATAAAAAATAAAAAATAGAAATATTCCATAAAAAACGAATATTCCATAAAACGATCCTGATATTAAATCATATATTGCAGACATTCCGGAAGAAGATCGTGCAATTATTGCTCTAAATAGCGACTAATAGAAAGTCTTTTTACTTGGCAAGCTTCAAAATGATAATTATTCCTGATTTTGCTCTACCATTCTAATAATTAATCATTTTTGTTTTAAATGAATACACAAAAAAGTTTTTTTAATAAGTAGATTAAGATTACTTCAATAGATGGCGCTATGTTCCGATGAACACTGTGTTGTAAGTCATTTGTAAATTTAGGGGCATTAATTTTATTTTGATTTATTAAATTTATATTGTAATGAAAAACTATCAATTTTCTGTGAACGTTAGTTTTTTCGAACGGTTTGTAAATTGAGAATACTATGGAACTGATTAGTTAGCTAACTAGCTAGTCAGTGAGTCACAGATATATGTTTATCAACTCAACGTGTGGTTCCCCATGGAGCTAGTGTGAGAATGAAAGAGAGGAGTTTGTTTGTCATTGTTTACACTTTCAATCTCATCTCTCACACTTTCATGCAAAATCTATTGTCCCTCATAGTGCAAAAGTTTCAATTTACAGCCACTATTTACCTGACCAAACTAAAATTAAATGAAATCTATCATTCTATTGCACAAAAATGTTTATCAAATCCAATTTTTCTTTGTTATTGTTTTATTTTATGCATTTAGTTTAAATGGTCTAGTTTCAGGCGTTTTTGAGTTTCTTAATCTTGTTCATGAGACCTCATTATACAATACATATTCAATGTTGAAAACCAAAGACGAGTTTTAATCTTATTATGTGCTCCGTATCAGC
>NW_022200109.1:0-8136 GCF_009176525.2 Contarinia nasturtii | reverse complement strand
TCGATTTTATATGATTTTTTGATTATATTTTTAAACTAGGAAATTATGGCTAGAGTGGACAAAAAAACTCAATTTGATTTAATTGAACATCCATCGATTCATTCTAATCAATTTGATAATTACGTTGTTAAAAATAAATGGCAAGGCATAGCACCAGTTTTGAAAGCACAAATACAAGCCATTGATATTGTAAGTTTGACAAATGAATTGAAGAAGCCAGAAGACACCGTTTTCATCAAAGAATTATCGATATTATTCAACGAGAATGATCAATTTGAATATGATCCATTTTCTTCAAGTCAAAGAGAGTGATCAAAAACTGTTGGGGTCATTTTTTTTGGAATAGTTGTGCTGCTATTACGAATGGGTTTATTGAACTCATTAAATTACAATTGAAAATCCAGGAAAAGGAAACGTCATTGATTGAGGAGCAATACATAATATCAATGTTATTCGTCAATTTGTGTTTGGATTCTCTAAGAACAAAAACTGTTGATTATGCTTTGGTGATAGCTGAAAACATTTTATCTTGTATCCCAAGCACTCAATTCGCACTGTTCACCCGGGGCATTCGTACCGTACGTCAGTTTCAAAAACACGAAACAGAATACGGAGCGAGACACGTAGAATGTAGTGTATGTGCGTATACGCTTCATTCCTTGCGTCTTATTCGTTATTCCCCTTTTTTAGCTGTTTGCATGGCAAAGGCTGCTACGCTACATAACAGAAAGATGAAAAAGGGGAATAAAAAATAAGACGCAAGGCACGAAGCGTATATGCAAATACACTACTTTCTTCATGTCTTGCTCCGTATTCTGTTTCGTGTTTTCGTAGCTAACGCATGGTGCAAATGCCCGGGGCGAACAGTGCAATTCGAGTGCTTCGGATGGTAAGATCACAAAATATCTTAAATACAAACAGATTTTGTTTCATAAACTCCATTTTTCTGTTCATAATTATGTTTCTTATTTGTTTATATAGAAACAAGCGGAGAATGAGATGCTCGAAGGTAATCTGTTGCCCCCGATCGCTATTAATGCTCATAAATACATTGAAGAAGTTGCCAGAAAACGTGATTTAAGTGTATTTGAGTTTGTTGAACTCAGTTCAACCGCTTTGCAAAATTACCTAGCTATCGAAATGTTCGTAGGTGGCGGTATTATTACGGGTAGGGCGTGCGACAAGGTTGCTTACGCTATTTGTGGATCATCTTTTTATTACGCGCATCGCAAGTTGATGCAAACGGTAATCAATTGTTTTTTAATTTAAATATTTTCACAATTAGGAAATTTTTGTCAAGTTCTTGTTTTACTTTTCCGCACATACTTAATAAAATACGCAACTACCACCGTGCGGAAAAGTTCATCTTACTCTTGTAAGACTCTTTATTTGATTTTGATCTTTATATATTACTTTTCCGCACACACCTAGTGTAGGGTTAAGTATTGGAATCGGTCGAAAAATTAACACCCATAAAAAATGTGTTTTCTGGGTGTTTTTGGGACGAATCTAGCGTTTTTTCGATGTCCGAATGTATGTGCGTACCCTGGTCCCTGTACCCTTTACGCAAAAATTTGTTAACACGATAATTTTCAAACAAGAAAAGTAATTCAAAATCTGACTTCACAGGATGATTGGGGGTGCCGAGGAATAGAAACCATTAGATTTTGAGCGACTTTGGTTGATAGAGTGAAGTGTCATGTCTGGTGTGATGCCCATAGGAAAATTCAATTTTTCCTCCAAAAGTGATATTTAATGTATTCTTAACCACTCAAAAATATGATTTGGGGGTTTTTTTGGTACGAGAAAACCGAATAACGTTAGTTTTGCGATACAAATAATTTTCGACACACTTTTCATACAAAAATTTCAAAAATTGCCTGTATGATATAATAAATAAAAAACACTTCTTTGGAAGTTTTCACTGTGACGCAATACTGCACATCAAATCTAAAAATGATCTGATATAAATTTTCAGTGACGCTTGCAATCAAATACAAAAACAATTTTTATATTGCGTTGCCTCTCTCTTAGAAAATTAAAAAAGAAAATTTCATTGTGATAATGCCCAAGAGGCAACGCAATATAAAAATTGTTTGTGTATTTGATTGCAAGCGTTACTGAAAATTTATATCAGATCATTTTCAGATTTGATGTGCAGTATTGCGTCACAGTGAGAACATCCAAAGAAGTGTTTTTAACTTATATCATTTGTTTTTACCAGTGATGGGTTTTTGCTGTCTGAATAGCGCTAGATATCCGCAGCGTATGTAGTACGCTACGCTCGCTTAAATTTTTCATATTCTTTTATTGTATTTAAATATTGATATTCATCACATTGCAAATCAAAAATATTTTTATTTGTCGATTTCTTGCAATGCACGCCAATTTTTTTTTTGCTTTCTGCCATACTTTTATCATTTGTTTTTACATTGAATTAGAGTTTTCTGTTTGTTCTCGAATTTTTTTTGCATTTTCAATTGTTTTTGTAAAATTTTGAAACAAAAGGAGAAAATTCTTCAGTGAATTTGTAGTATGTATGGTTACCAAATTTATTCAAAATCAATTGTACCAATGCCCCCATTGGATTCCTTGGGTCCGAATTATTCACAGCAATGAAACGACAACAACAATAACACATATTTTTACTGTCAAAATTTTGATGTCAAATGGTGTCGACATTGGTGACGGTATTTTGAAACAGACTGTGTAATCCATATTCATCGTAAATGATCCTATGTAAAGTTCTATACTTGATCTAGTTCACATTGACGGTTCAATTCGTTTATGTCCACTAGCGTGGACATGGACTGTGTGTTTCTTCTGTTACATGTACGTTGTAATGGACAAGTATAGTAACATGGCATCGTTCAAATAAATTTAAAAATCCGTTCACTCGTGTCGACACCGTCTAGCACGGTAGTAGGGATTTCATTGCTGTGCTTGGGCCATACATAGATCAAGAAAAAATATCAAAGTTCGAAAATCGGTCCACCTGTCTTCAAAATATATATTTACCATATAGATAGACCATGTGGTCCTTTCAAGAAAAGAGTCAAAATTCAGTTTTATAGCCATAGATGGCACTAAATGAGGTCATTGACACCTGAAACATCAAAATTCTTATTCTAGAGCTCAATACCTTTCCAACGATACCTCAAACGTCGAAATCGATCAATCCGTTCGAAAAATTTATTATTTTAAAAATTTCATATGAATTTCTATGAAAAATCAAAATGTCTGTCTGTCCGCGATTTTGCGTAGTTGTTTCTGATCTTTTTGAAACTTTCTGGGATTAAAGTACATAAAAAACTAAGACTTCCTTTATCGATATGGCTGCCATGTTGGCCCTGGCTGGCCTCCAAAAGTCACTTTTTGACTTTTGTCCCCACGGTCACCGAGGCACATTCACTCGACACACCCCGGACATATGCATATCGTTGGAAAGGTCTTGAAGTAAGCATCAATCGGCATCATTTTTGGTTAAAAAAATTCAATTTGGAGTGGCCAAATCGGCCAAAAACCAAAAAGTTACCGTTCGACCGGACACATACCGTCCATTACCTCGAAAACAAGCCTAACTTGGTACGCATAGCTCATATCCCAGAAAATTCTGGTTTTCAACATATGGCATTCGATAGTGCAAGAATGGCCAAAAATGGAAATTTTTTCAAACAATCGCTGTGGCATACCCAGGGCATATGCATAATCGTTGGAAAGGTCTTGAAGTAAGCTATCGAATGGTGCCAATTGCGACTTAAAAATTTCAAGTTGGGGTGGCCAAATCGGCCAAAAATCAAAATTTGACCGTCTGGCCGGGCACATAACGGATATTTTCTCGAAAAAGACTCCATAGTTTCTCTTCATAGTTTCAAACTTTTGAGAATCTCATCGATTTATGCCCCAAGTCAAAGATAAAAAAAGTGTATACCACACACCATTGAAAATTGGCCGTCCCCATTATGAGCCCTAATTTATGACATTTGGAGCCAAATAAATAACCTAAAAGTCCATATTTTAATTGTATTTCAAAATTATTAAAATTTATGTGTGCGGAGATGTTTTGAATCTTTAATTTGGAAAATTACTCTCACAAAATTACTGATATCAAATAAAAAACCTCTGACGAGGTGAAGAGCGAGTGACGAAATCAAAATATGAAACACAAAATTTCTGATATCAATTTTGTGACGAAAATAAATGATAGATAATTTTTCTGTGTACTGTGAATAAAAACTTAATATACATTTGAACATTCAAAACGTTGCAGAAACTCCTCTCTTTTTACCGTCAGTATGGACTGATGACGCAATGCAACGTTCCGAATATACAAATGTATATTAAGTTTTTATTCACAGTACACAGAAAAATTATCTATCATTTATTTTCGTCACAAAATTGATATCATAAAGAGGAAACTCCCCAACATTTATGTGTGCGTCAACATAATATGTTTTTATACAAATGAATAAAGGTTGACATATAACCAACTTCATGCTAGTGCTAAAAATTATAATTTGTGAATTGATAGAAATTGTGAAAATTAAATAATGAGTGAATGTTTATTAAAATATTGTTTAAAAATTTATTTTATTCTAAACAGATTAAAAAATTCCAAAATTAGTTCATTTTTCGAAATATTATAGAATTTTCAAACATTATTTTCATTCCAAATCTACCAGTAGCATGAAGTTGGTTATTAATGGTTCGCTCGAACAGCTGTTTTTTGACATTTTGTTTTGTTTGTGTGTGAGTAAAAGAGTGTAAGAAACTGCGTAAGGGACTTTAATAAAGGCATTTGACATTACCACTTTTGTGTTTCATATTTTGGTTTCGTCACTCGCTCTTCACTTCGTCAGAGGGTTTTTTATTTGATTAAATATAACGCACTTTTTCTCTCTGTATGCAGCGGCAACTATAGACTACACTGAATTCCGTCGCAGCGCTAGTTGTTCGACAGTTCAGCTTCATTATCACTGAAGAATAATGACCTGTATCCCTTAATGAGTATCTATGTAGTCTCTCTCTGTACCGAAATGGGTATAAAAGTGGGTGCACATTCATTTTTCTTCAGTTACAATTTTGTACTTGAAGTGAAAATATCTCATCCGAATTGAATATTCATAAATCAGTAAAAAGTCAATTTTGTTCATAAATCTACAATTTTGTGTATCATATTAAAATGGCATCATCCCAAATAAATTCCTCGGGATCGGAGATTAAGTTTTTTTCATCGCTGAATTGGCCAAATTTGTACCTGGACAATAGCACTGCCGACGTGTATTTTTTGTGCGGAATGCAAAAAGAACGCATACCAGCGCATAAAATAGTTCTGTCGATAGCAAGCCCTGTATTCTACAATATGTTTTTTGAAAAATCAAATAAACTGGGTCTCCGATATGTCGAACTACCAGAAAGCATTCCATCCGAAACGTTCAAGGATTTTTTGAAATTCTTCTACATGGATAATGTAAATTTTGGCGAATCAAACATTATGGAAATTGTTGGTCTGATGGAGAAATATGGCGTACCACATCAGCAATTTCTTTACGAAGCAAACATTCCACCCGCCCAGGACTCACCGAAAAACATCGTGAATTCACTCAACAACGATTGCCTTCAGGCAGTCCTACGAAAATTGGATAACGTTCAGGACTATTTCAACGCGGCCCAAGTGTGCTCTCACTTTCAAAATAACGCACAAGAAGCCTATCCAACAAAGTTCAAGAGCGTGAAAATCGATGATATGTTTTGTGGACGGTTCAATTTAACAACAACGATTCTAAACGATTTTCTAAGGATTTTCGGTTTATTACTTAAATCAATTGATTGGAGCTATCACGTGAAATCCGAACAAGATATATTCACTATGATCGCTAAATATTGTGGCGAATCATTGCATGAACTCAGTATTATAAATTCCAGTGATTGTCGTGAAGAGTTTTACCTTCCAACTCGATATCCATTTAAAGCACTCGAAATGATTACATTGGATCGTTGTAGAATTATATCTAAAGTCGATATATATAAGCAACTCAAAAGTTTAACGTTGACTGAAACAAAAGATACTTATATTCGGCAAAGTTTTCCAAAGCTAGAATATTTTTCTTCGGCACGGAACCCAACCACTGGTGACGAACTCAATCTATTCCTGATGTTGAATCCACAACTCAAACAATTGGAAGTAAGTGCTCTACGTCAAGCAGCATCAATTTTTAAAAATATTGTAAAATATGGACAAAGTCTCGAAACTTTGTCAATCGAGTTCAGAGATTACGAACACACAGACGACTTAGAGCTATTGGGCGAATTGAAACATTTGAAAAATTTCACCTTTTCAAATTTATCTAAAGGAGCAGTTTCTTTCAACAAATTACTTGAAGCATTTGCAAGTAATGATGTGCGCATTGAGATTCTTCATTTACTGTGTGACAATAAGAAATGGGACGACACTACTATAAAAAGCATAACAAAGCTGAAATGTTTGGAGGAATTAGGGTTTAAAACAATTTCAGAGGCGCAATTGATTCGTATCGCTGATCATCTACCCAAACTCAAAGAAATTCAAGTCTTCGGATTAAGGAATCGATTTACCACTGCCGGAATCATTGAAATACTAAAAAACGGAAAAAATTTAACTGAATTGATCATTCTTGGAAATGATTATACTGGCACCATCACTTTAGAAGATTATGAACACATGTTGGCATTGGCAAAAGGTCGCGTCAGACTCATTATGAGATCTGCTTGTGATATACCTATTCTTGTTTCCGAAGATGTATTGGATGCGAATCGTAAATGGTTGGATATTTTGTATTTACAAATTGGTTTGGTACTCGAAGCTTCGCGACGTCGTATATTTTATCATCAATAACCCTAATCATCTGTACAAGATGTTTACTTTCCTGTTTTTTTTTTCGAAGCCTATTCACACCAAATTTCGGTGTTCCAACGGATAATCATTTTTCCTAGGTTTAGAAAAGTGCACGCCATGTCTATTGAAAATATCGAGAGGAGCATACTCTCTTCTCGATATATTCAATAGATGTGTACAACACAAAACCGCCAACAGAAGTCATAGAACGATGATGATCATAATAAAAAGTACAAATTAAAACTGCACCTGACACAAACGATTAAACCATGATTCGAATATATAAACACAATTCCACTAATCCATCATTTTATTGTCAACTATAATGTCATATTTTGCCGCTATTCAATTTGTTGAAAACTTATTCATTTTGTTACTGATAATTCAAATTATTTTTTTCAACAATAATATTTTGAGAAAATGATTCTATTGTTTTGTAAATTTGTAATTGACTTTAAAACTAAAAAAAAAACAAATTACTATCTCAAATCAAATTCAATGCTTTAATGAAATTCTGTAGCATTGACTACAAAAACATAGAATCAGACAATATATTGTACTAACTGGTCAACTGAGCTGACAGTACGTTAGCCAGCTAAATGGGCTGAAACAATAGAAGTTATAGTTATAATGATCAATCACTTCTATTAAAACAATAGAAGTGATTCATCATTATAACAATAATTTTTATTGTTTTAGCCCATATTGTCTGAATGTTTTTATTTGGAGTTTAACGTGTAATTTAGAATAATTATTTTTATCTTGTTTATGAAAAAACAACAAATATTACACTATTAAATTAAATGTTATTAAAAGTGTAATATTTGTTGTTTTTCAATAAAAAGATAATAATAATCATATTGTCTGCATAGAATCTAATCCATTTTCGCTTTTTTAAATTAGTGAATCAATGTGAAAAGTCAAATCATATTCCACATGTATTACCCCTAGAATGTATCATTACAGCTCCTGTTCCAACCAAATAAAAATCAATAAAAAATTAAAAAAATGCTTTATATGTTTCATTTCTCTTTTATTACCTAAAAAAACAATAACAGTAACAATCAGTGAAATTCTGCTCGAAAATCTTCTTATCAACTTCAATGTATGCTTACAAGTCATATGAAACAAATTATGAGAATGTAAAATTTGTGAGCAGCCATAACATTGAAATTTTTGAAATGAAAATATATTTAATGAGAAAAATAGACATGCAAATACATGAAATAATTTTCACTAATAAGTCATTATTATTGAAGTGG
>NW_022200108.1:0-3935 GCF_009176525.2 Contarinia nasturtii | reverse complement strand
CAAATCTGTTGATCTTTTCATGATGAACGTTACTATTAGGTGCTCATCGATGGGGATATGATTTACGATCTGATGACACTCCAATTGAAGCAAATTTAGAATCTGTTTGTAAAACGGACAGTGAATACAAAGGAAAACGGGTGGTTGAAAGACAACAACAAGAAGGTGTGTATAAACGTTTAGTGTACCTGACACTGAATGAGGAAATTCCATTGTGGGGACTGGAAGGAGTTTATCGCAATGGAGAAGCTACCGGTCATTTGAGAAGAGCTGAATTCGGATATTACATCAATAAACCCATTGGCAAAGCGTACATTCGACGCACCGATGGAAAACCAATCGATGCCAATTATTTGAAAGGGGCCACATACGAAATTGACGTTCTTGGAAAATTGTATTCAGCGAAATTACATCTCGATTCACCATTTGATAAGAGTAATCTAAGAATGTTTGGATATTATAACGAATTTCCAGAAAATGTTTAAAGTGAATTCAAAGGCAATATTGATTTATGTTTATTTTTTCCAGCATTTCTAATAACGACTTTTTAATGTTCAGTTGTCTGTAGGTAATTTGGTTAGCTTGAAATTGATTCTTAAAGTATACATTTGGCATCCGATGAATTAAAATAAATAAAAAATAAATGATTTTGACATTGCACATTTTATGTATACAATGAACTTGAAGTTTTAATTTATCTGTTCCTATCCAAATTCAATATTTCTTTTAACTTCAGTCGATAATAAAGTTAAATTAATCTGAAGTGCAACCTATATATTTCGAGAGGTGATAGTATTTGCGAGATTAGTTGCACTTGACTGCAGTTTTATCGCCTTTCCTCTTTGGTTAATGTTCGATAAGAAATACACTTTATACATTTTTTATGCAGTTGTTTCAGTGAGCGTTAAGTCATATTTAAGAATAGATTGTGCGTTCATTGTACTATTGAGCAACATGTTTCGATTTATTTTGAAGAATCTTCGAAAATCGATCAAAAATCGAAGAAATTTTTCGGGCAGCTGTGAAAGTAAATCCACAAAGAAAATTGAAAATTTTCAGGGAAAATATGCTGATGTTGTCATCATTGGTGAATTATAGAGCGTGATTTTTTTTCTGTACAAGTAACTCAAAAGAATGTCGTGTTAATTTAGGTGGAGGTAGTCTCGGATGTTATACACTTTATCATTTGGCCAAACGTGGAGTAAAAACGCTTTTACTTGAACGTTCAAAAGTGACATCGGGAACAACATGGCATACAAATGGCCTTATGTGGCGAATTCGACCTAATGACGTAGATATTCAGTAACTATTTAAATCATTTCACGAAAAAGAACCATTACGATTTTCGGTCATTTAAATTAGGTTATTAAACCGAACGCGAGATACTGTTTTAGATATAAAAAACAATACGGATTTCGATCCTGGTTGGATTGAAAATGGAGGACTGTTTATTGCTCGCAATAAAGTAAGTATTGCTAAACATTTAATAACCATTTTTGCTCTATGCAATAAAATGTCAATTATCGTCATCGCTTAAGCTCCGATTAGATGAATATCGACGTCTTGCAACAATTGCTAAGGTCTATGGCATAGAACATGCAATATTAACACCTGATGAAACAATGAAACTGTGTCCTGTTTTAAACCATGACGCATTCGTGGGTGCACTTTATTCACCTGGTGATGGAATAATCGACCCAACGATGTTATGCAACGCTCTTACAAAGCTTGCAATTAAAACAACAAATGCACAAGTTATCGAAGATTGTCCAGTCACCGAAATATTGACTGAAAAAGATGGCAAAGGTTTAAATAAAGTTATCGGCCTACGAACCGAACATGGTGACATAAAAACGACATGCATTGTGAATGCGACCGGTGTGTGGGGAAGGGATTTAATGGAACCGTTAGGCATTCATTTGCCATTAGTTCCAATGAAGCATTCGTATGTGGTTTCCGAACCGATTGAGGGGATTCGCGGTCTGCCAAATTTAAGAGACCATGATGTTTCAATTGTATTTCGAATACAAGGATCTTCGATGTACTTAGGAGGTTATGAAAAAAATCCAATAATATTAGATAAAGTAGAAAGTGATTTCAGTTTTAGTTTGTTTGATTTGGATTGGTCGACTTTTGATGATCATATTGAGGGAGCTGTGACGTTGTGTCCAGCTTTTGGTGATGTTGGTATCAAGTGCACAGTATGTGGACCGGAATCATTTACTCCTGATCATAAACCGATTATGGGACCTGATCCTCGTTTGATTGGACTTTTTCATAATTGTGGATTCAATTCGGCCGGTATGATGTTTGGTGGAGGTTGCGCTGAACAATTAGCCGAATGGATTGTTCACGGAAGGCCCGAAATTTTTATGTACAATTTTGATATTAGACGATTCACTCCACAGCAAATGGCTGATAAAGAATATTCTGTGCAACGATGTCACGAAGCGTATGCTGAAAATTATTCAATAGTTTTTGCGCATATTCAACCGTTAGCTGGTAGAAACTTCAAAACAGATCCATTGCATGAACAATTGATTGTGAACGGTGCTGTTATGGAAGAAAAACAATCATATGAGCGTCCTGCATTCTTCTACAAAGAAAAAGCACCCGTCAATATTCCACCTTACGATTGGTATGGCGCTTACGATAATTCACCAAATACCGATAAAACTTACCAGCGCATTCTGAAAGGAGATCAAACGTATGAGTTTTCAGGTCATCATGATAGGGTATAATCTGACTATATTAAATATTGACACCAATCATATTATGTATGTCGATTAATTCTTAGATTGGCGCCGAAGTCATGAGTTGTCGCACCAATGCAGCTATCTTCAATATGAGTAGCTGTTGTAAAATCTTGATTGATGGGCCTGATTCAAAGGAGGCATTACAGTGGATTTGCACAAATGACATCGATAAATTGCCCAATTCGTATGTTTCGCATTCAATAATTGATTATTATCGAACAAATCTGTACAGTTTGTTTCTTTATTAAAGGATCGTCTATACATGCGCACTTAATGGTCGCGGTGGAGTTGAGGCGGATTTTAACGTAACAATTTTGGAGTCTGGCGACGGAAGTATAATCAGTCCAAAGTTTAATGTAAGACCATGCCATTGAAAATACCTATATCTATTTATTCAATGACAAGTATTTCATTTAAAATTGGCTACAGAGTAATGGATATTTAATAACGGGCGATGGAGCATTCACTCATCAGATCCTAGCACATATAAATGAAACCATAGCCGAACGTCGATTTAATGTCAGCGTAAAAGATGTCACTGACCAAATGGGGGTTATTTCTATTCAAGGACCAAATAGGTATATTTATGGCAATCACAGACATCACAAAAGCTTATTTTAATCACTTTTTTTCCAAGTTGTGCAATTATTGAAAAATTAACAGGACTAAAGTTGAGTCATGAGTTTTTGCCATTGCATAAAAGTATCGTAATCAAATTGTGCGATGATAATCAAACAGGTTTGACCTCACGAATTCACCTAAATGAAATAGTAAAAGTGACATCGATGTGTGTCTTTATCAGACAATATATTTAGCTGCCGTCATCTGGATATTTCAGCCCATCTGGATGCCGTCAGCAGATGATGCGAAGTGAAAACAATAGAAGTAATACTAATTTTAACGCTATTACTAATACCAGTATATAACAAGCTTATATACCTATAACAATCACTTCTATTGTTTTCAATTCGTATCATCTGCTGACGATATCCAGATGAGCTGTAATATCCAGTTGACGACAGCTAAATATATTGTCTGGTCTTTATTAACATATATAGATTCTTTTGCCATTCGACTGTCGAGAGTCGGCTATGTGGGTGAACTGGGCTATGAGATTCACGTTGAGAATGCCTTTTGTGTTACGGTATACAACAAAATAATGAACATTGGTTTGGTTCA
>NW_022200107.1:0-3419 GCF_009176525.2 Contarinia nasturtii | reverse complement strand
GATTTTTTACTGCATCAAATCAATACTATAAATAAAACAAATAAATGCGAACTTACTGCCACCGAATTTACACTTTCCATTGATCTTGGAACTAGTGGATGATTGTATTTCAGAAGAACGGGAGTAGTCATTAAATGAGCTGAAGTTCAGTCAATTTTAAGTTGAATAAAGGAAAAGGGAAAAAAGGTTACACAAAATACAACCTACCAATGGCAATTTTGTCATTATATTGTGGCAGTTCAGAAAGCATAACGTAAAAAGCTGAAACACCCTGGGAATAACCCACATATGAGAGTTTTGTTTTATTCGTTTGCTCTAAAATATAATCAATCGTTGCGGGTATATCAAAAACACCAATCTCGTGCCAGCTAAAATCCCAAAATGTTGGATCATTTGGATGCTTAGTTATATGATGCCTGGAGAATGTGTTGCATCTTGAATTTCCGATCCAAACATCAAATCCTTTTTTAAAAAATCAAGTTGAAATGTGCAACAATAGAATGATATATTGTGGCTTAGACCGTTCACTTGTACCTGCATCAGCGAACTTATAACCAGATGATATGTTACGTCCCATCGTTAAAAATATTGGCGCTGCCATAGTAATTCCTACATTTTTTATAATTAGAAAACACGGAAATCGTTCACACTTCGCATCATAATAGTGGCAAACAGTCCCAAGAAAAACTTTTTTCACTCATTAATTAAGCGATATTGACCGTACCGTGCATTAGTAAAATAATTCTATGATTATTTCGTCTTGCATTCACGTTGGGGATTCGATACACACTTAGAATATAACCGTCTTTTGTTTGTACTGTATGTTTTTCTGCTGGATAATTCTCAGCTTGAATCATATCCATCTGTGGCGAAAAACCAAAAAAATGAACACTATCCATGATGCAGAATGTACCATATACTTACAACAGGATCAGCATGGCTGAATGATATTGAAATTAATGTTAGAACAAACAGATGCATTTTGTTTCGTTTCAAACAGTATTTCACACAATTGTAACACGTTTATTGATACATTCTCTTGCCACTACGTTTGGTGTTCGAATGCAATAAAATATCAAAAAGTCAATCAGTTTTATGCGCAGCACTTTTTCTTGTGTTTCTTCTGCGACAAAAAGAGTTCAAAAGATCAATCTTCACTCAAAGATCAATCTTCATTCGATTGCTCAATAAAATCTTCGTCTTATTTTTTTTTTATTGTGATAAACAAAAATATTTTCAGTGCAAAATTTTATTTGGCACTAAAAAACTGGCTTTATATTCATTTAGTATCACGTAGACAAAATGTACTTTAGATAGCTGCACATTATTTTAATAAAATTTACCACAAATTACTTATTGTTCAAAATTCATTAATCAAAATTGATTTTTTTGGGTTTTTTCGATGGCCTCGGTTTCGCCTTTGTGAAAAAAATGAGAAAGAAATGCGAATTCGTTTGTTGAACGTATATCTTTATTTATTCGGTAAATCAACCTTTTTTACAAATATAACCATGCTAAACAACACAAATTCTTTGAAAGTGTTCTTTATCAACTTCATTTCTATCTTATAACCGTATTTCACATACATCGGCAAAAATCTTCGAACAAATAAATCCTATTGAGTTAATTTGGAGATGTGATTTTACACATTTGTGAACAGATGATATAAACTTATTATGGAGTAAGTATTACTTAAGTAGCAACAAACTACCGAATTTCGATATGGCTCGAGTTAAAATCATATAATTTTGATTAAAATTGCAATTGTTTCTACATCGATATATCGATATCAAGTATTACAACATTGTCAGTGTATTTGTTTGTAGTTCATGTTTAAAAATTGGCATTCTGTCTCAGAGTAAAGCTTAAGGTTCGTTGTATTAAACTTAAAATAAAGTAAATTTATATTCAAAAACAAATTCCGCATTTAATAAGTCTTTGTACACAATTTTTGTATATTCCACAAAATATTCAGTGCACAAAACGCAATATAAAGGAATTTTCCCAGTGTAGACACGTCAAGAATTTAAAGTTCAAAGTATAATAAAATCATGATTAAACTTTTTCCAAATACAAGACGTTGCGTGATTATGGTGCATTGTCTACTTCAAACAAGAATCTCCATTCAGTTGAACAAAAAAGGTTCGGGTTTCATTTTGCAAATCACACAACTTTAAAATTATTATTTTGCTCAATGTTTCAAAAGAATAAAATAAGCATAAGCATGATTCAGAAGTTTATTCATTTTTTTACGATGACGACCCCGAAAATTGAATTCATCTCATTGCAAGTACGATTTTTTATGAATTTGGAACATTCTCTTTTCAGACAAATAACAACCGAAAAATCAATTCAGAATAGATTAAAATACGGGCAGTAGCTAACGTTAATTTTATTAAATCCAATACATGCCGATAAGAAAGAAATTTCATTTTAAATCGTAGTAAGATAATAATTTTACCTTTTTCCATTAATTATGCAAGTTTATTATTCTTACTGTTCACCGTTTGAAGGTCACCGAAGGCCTCCGTTTTCTGATTTGCCCAAAGATGACTGCCATGTAGTAATAATTAACAAAAGAAACAGATTTATACACCGGTGCATTTCTTCAACGCGTTTTACAATTTAATATGAGAAGATTTATTTTAAAGTTATTATCAAGAAGTGTTATCACAGAATTTAATTACATTATTTTAATTAACTACAATTTGAAGCTTATCCATCTTAAAATGATTGATAACATTTCATTTCAATAGAATATCTTTGATATTTTAAATATTTTCTTATGAATTTTATCCAGATTCGATCCGAAAACAAAATCAATGTGATTGAAGCCGGGAACATGTGAAATGGCTACTGGATAGCAACCCATGGCTTTTGCCAATAATGGAACATTCTGTCAAAATCGCATTCAATTAGAAGCTGAAACATGAAGTATTAAATTTTCGACATACCTCTGTTTGAGTTAGTAAGTCGTTAGCTCCTTGAAGAATGTGAACTTTGGCACGAACGTTGGTTAAATTGTATTCTGGAGGTGTTGGCGTGCCGTAGATCTTCAAATTCATTTTGATACCGTGATCATAATGTTGAAAACGATCTAAGTTTAAAAACGATTTCCCATTTATCCCATTTTAAAATAGAGTATATTTTAACTTACGCGCCACAGCAATTTGTACATAATGAATAAATTGTTTATAACTCGAACCGGCCGGTATATGATTGATGATTTTTGCCAACAAATCATCTTTGTAAAGATTTGATGGGCCAAACAAGATGAATACAACACTTCGGCATATATCCCTTCCAGTCTGACTCATACAGAATCGACTTGCAATTTCGAACATATCGATATAGGGGCTTGAATGTGAAAACAATTCATAGATCCCATTGGTTCGCAACCATGCCTAAAATGATTTTTT
>NW_022200106.1:0-3841 GCF_009176525.2 Contarinia nasturtii | reverse complement strand
CGATATATATATCAGAGAGATGAGAATTATGTATTGCCACCGTATCAGTTTAGATGTGATGTTTTAAATATTCAACCGCTTTGGAGACGGCGTATAAATGCCTCTATATTTTTAATTTATGATCTGCTTTTAAGTAAAATAGTGTCTAGCTCACTTAGAGATAAAATTGTATATACAAGACTGCAATATAATGAGAACCAAAGAAATTTGAGAAGTACAGAACTGATTAGAGTTAGGGCATTTTCATCGGATTATGCACATAATCAGCCGTTTTATGTAGCATGTAGAAACTATAACTTGATAAGAGAAATATTTTTAGAATCGGCTTCAAGACACATCTTTAGAAACAAGATTGTCAAATTGGAAAATGTGATATTTGATCGGTGAAAAATTTAACTTTTAACTCTTATGTGTTATATAGAAATTAAAACAGTGAACACAATCGATATCTGCTGCTCCGAAGTCGAAAAGGCTGGTGGCTGGGTATACGATCGGGTGGTGTTTCATTGTGAACGATATTGTACAAATTTTGTTATGAATTCAGTCTGTGATCAGACGATGAATAAATAAATAAATAAATTTGGGTGGTTTTTATAAGTTCAAATTATGGCATTGGAAAGAAAGTCAGAGATGAACCAAAATGACTGTGTTTACGGACTTATTCCTGAAAAAAAAAAACTTACTTTGTGAGAGTTGCACAAACGAAATCAGCTGGAAGTGTTGCTGGTAAAGAGAGCGCCTGTAAGATCTTTGTTCCCTTGTGTCGGAACATCCAATTAGCTAAACCTTTATTAGCCGATTCGATGTACGTCTGGAATACAGTCAAAACCGTTTCTGGCATATCACCAATTAATGCAGCCTATAAAAGTAAGAAACTAAATTACTTATTGATTCGTACATATATGAAACATGCTGTATTTGAACATTGACATTTTTATATACATATGGTTTTTAGGTCAAAGTGAAAATGCCAAACAAACATAAACGGTGCACATTCGACGATTGACATCAAAGCTTATGTGAATAGTAAAATCGTTGTTTCGATAAAAAGAAATTAGATAGAATAAGTAGACAGAAAATCATACAATACGATTGGTAGATGTGACAATTCCATCTGTATATCGAATGTAAATCAACAAATCATCTTATAAGAAGAAGTGTAAACAAATTCAACAAAAACAACAATTCTACATGCCATATGCATTTGATTTCAGTTATTTGTTTATTGTATTTCTTGGATTTACATCGAAACATTTTTCATTCGCAACACAATTCAATAACGACAAATATTTTATCATACAAATGCGTTGCATTTACTTCGTATTTTTGTTTATTTGGGAATGCGTGTTGACAGTACGCATGAAGTCGCGAAACCATTGGTACTTTGATATTTGTTTTGCTTTTTCATATTTCAATAATAAAACTGCACAATCCGTGAATATTTCGGTGGAATCATCTATTGACTATGTAATTCAAGACATCACCTACGGTGAGATCTTTCAACCGTAAGTGTAGCAGTGTTCAATGCATCATTTTACAATGTGATTGATTTTTGTGTTATTTTAGATCGCTAACACTACGCAGACATTGAACAACAATTGAAGTGATCGGACGCATACATTATTTTCTCTTCTTGATCTTTCCATACAATTTAATTTTGAAATATCACGGGGGACGGCAGTCCCCCAAGTGACGCAATACCAACATACATATGAAATATGTATATTTTGCGTCACTCTATATATACTGTAAAGAAATGAAAATCGATACCGCTGACTTTGGGAAAGGGGTTTTTGCATATTTTAGTAGTGCTCGGGCACCAAATTAAGAATCCGCAAAAAAAAAATAAAAAATTTCAAAATTTGACCGCTAGGTGGCGTTTCAAAAAAAAGGTAAATTTTTGGTTTTGTCCATTTTTGACCACCGAAACCAGAAACAATTTTCTGAAAAATGGCATATTCGGAAACTGGAATTCGGGTAGATAGTATTGAAAAAAAAAAATTGTTGGAGATATGATCATGTCAAAAAATCTTAAGAAAAGCACGAAATTTTTGAAATGATATGTTTGTGTATCGGCAATTTTTTTTCCGAGACATTTCTTAAATCGCCGGAGACCGATTTTATTCGAAAGTAGATGGAATCACTGTTGTGATTTGACAAACCGATTCGAATTAAATTAAAGACTATTCATGAAACGGTTGGAATATGAGAGCATTGTAAGGCTTCTGATAGGGATTCTGAAAGTGACATTTGATGTGAGAGAGTTTTAGTCTTGCTTTCCACATTGAACGCTTGAAGAAGGCACATCGAAGCCAAGTAGATTTTACTGTTTTTCGATTAAGTCATAAAGACGATACAGAATTAATTCGACACAATATCATCTAGTGTGAATTATTCTTACCAATAACATCGGTATCGAAATACTAAACAAGACGTCATAACAAGGCAACTTTCATCAAATTCCAAGCTATCGAGTCCTGAGCGATTGAAGGCTGAGAAACGGAAGTACACAAATAATTGGGAATCGAATATCGACACCGGAGAGCTGAAATTGATCGTAAATCGAGTCGACGGCCCGGAATAAGTAGCGTAATTCATAACCAAATTGTATTAGTGTAATAAGCAACCGACTAAGCCTATGAAGAGACAGAATGCGTAATCCCCTCATTCATGCCATCTTGTTTTCCATAGTTGAACTCAATTTGTTGCACTGCATTGAATCGAAAAAGAGAAAAAACAACAACAACAATAACATGGCTACATAGATCTGTTGTTCAGTGAGATACGTATAACAATGGAATGAAAGACTGAAGAGAGCGTAAATGTGTATGTATGCATCAGCACAGATGTACAGCTCTGTGTGGCCATACTATTGTTGTTGTTTTTTCTCCTCTTTTTCGTTTCAATACGACTGATCTAAATCAAGTTCACTGGACATAAATGGAGATGGCGTGGGTAAAAAGTTCCCGTAAAAATAATTCTCCAATCTCATACAAATATAGACCGGTTGAAATGGACCTATTTACGCTTTTGCACAATGGAATACTCACTTTAATACAATATCTGACATATTTGAACTAAAAACAATACTTTTTCTTGACCGAAATCATTGACAAATAGAAAACTCTTGAAATGATTTTCTAATATTTAAAAATTATGCTTTATTCTCAATAAATTATGCTTTATTCTCGCATTAAATATTGGTTATCATTAAGGAATTTCTTCTTCTTTCTCGTTTAGTTTAAAAATGTGTAATTTTTGTGAGGAAAAAAATGAGAATGGTTTAGTTTTTTTGTTTCCTTTGCATTTTGGTCCCGAAATTAGTCAAATAAAATGGTATTATTGGTACAGTATCTCAATTTTAAATTTGTATCTGCGCAAAATGATGGTGGTTTTTCGAAACCAAAAATTTCTCTAGCAAATCAGTTGCTTTGCCACGAACATGTCATTAATGTATCGTGATGAGTCGGAGCCACGTCCATTAGTACACTGTAAATTGACTCATTTGCAAACTTATCAACGTACGGACAAGAGAACTGTAACAGTTCACACACATGAGACAAAGCTTTAGATCGTTAAACTCTATGAATATATCATCATAATAAATCCAAATTAAATTGCTGTCTTTGCTTGTGTTTTACACGTCAAAATCATTTTTTTTTTACTTTTACCTCGTTGATGAAATATTTGGTGCTGTAGGTTCATTTTTGAAGACTGTCGATAGATTCAATCTATTCTTGTACACTCTTTGCACCGATGAACCACACAGCAACACCGATAAGCCGACAGCGATCAGCCACCACAACCTGAAGAATATTGATGAAAATGAATCAGTTCTATG
>NW_022200105.1:0-5063 GCF_009176525.2 Contarinia nasturtii | reverse complement strand
CAAATGAAACCGATACAATCAAAGTAAATAAAGGTGGAAACAACAAGGTATCCAAGCGTCCGTCCGTCCATCAGCAAGATGATGAAGACAAGTTTGATGAAGAATCGTCAAAAGAAACAAGTGAAAACGTTTCAACCAAATCCAGTAACAATGAAAAGGTATCTCAGAGTCAGAAGAAGAAAGATGATGAAGGGGATGAAGAAAAAAACGAAATAACTGGTTCAACGCCAACAAATGATGATCCTGACAAGTTAACCAGTCCGGACAGTGGCGCAATACACGTATCGAATACCAAATTACCAAAAGAAGGCGATTTAATCAAATTAATTAAAAGTAATAACGTACCTCAGCGTGGTGATCAAAAGATGAAGAAAAATGAAGACACATATGATACAGAAATAAACAAACCAATCAAGCGGCGACAGAATTATGGCCGACGATCAGAACCAAACCAAGTAAGTTCCTTAAAAAGTTCACTTCTGATAAAGACATAAAAATCTTTTAAAGTTAAGAAATGTAAAACAAACGAAAGGTTAACAATAAAATGCGTCTATCTTTCCATTAACAGAAGAAACAACCTAAAAATCCGAATCCCAAATACGTCTTGGTTTCTTCATCAGACGACGAAGAGTTCCGTCCGTCCGTTCATCGGGGTAAGAAGCGACAGACCGGAAAACGAACAAAGCGACAGACCGGCAACAGCAATTCTGATTCGGACCGCAACAAAAAATCCAAACATGATGAAAGTGATCAAAGTGAGCTGTCCGTCCGTCCATCTGAAGAAAGTGATTTCGACGATGCAAAAAGCAACGCTTCTGACAATAGCAAGAATGACGCTTCTGACAATAGCAACGACGATCTATGTGATGAAGATTTGACGGATGCGACAAATAAGAAGAACTCAAGCGAAGTCATCCTTAACAACATTATTGAAAACAACAATCAGCTGTCCGTCCGTCTATCTAAAGAAAGTGATGTCAACGATGTCAACGCATCTGACAATAGCAAGAATGAAAACAACGACGACCCATTTGATGAAAATTCGACGGATGCGACAAATAAGAAGAACTCAAGCGTAATCATCATTAACGAAAGTATTGAAAACAACGACGAGCTGTCCGTCCGTCGATCTAAAGTAAGTGATGTCAACGCTTCTGACAATAGCAAGAATGAAAACAACGACGACCCATTTGATGAAAATTTGACGGATGCGACAAATAAGAAGAACTCAAGCGTAGTCACCATTAACGAAAGTATTGAAAACAACGACGAGCTGTCCGTCCATCCATCTAAAGAAAGTGATGTCAACGATGCAAAAAGCAATGAAAAAAACGTCAACAAGCGCAAGATGGACGATTTATCCGTCAATGAATTGAAACGCATTAAGGTCCATCAGGGCGATTCTGATAACAACAAAAGAAAAGATCATTCATCGTTGTCAGATGTCGATACGTCCGCCCGTCCATCCGGCAAAACTTTGGCTAAGAAAGTGCCAAAGAAAACAGCTAAAAAGCGTGGTGCGACGAATGATGTTGTTGATGGTGATGGGCGCCAACCAAAAAAACGCAAGAAGCAAAAGGACTCACAACAAGCTTCCGATGCAACTAAAGAACGTGGAAATAATGAAACGTTACCGAATAATGATGATGTTGATGCGGGTTCATCTGTTCAGAAAGCTCCAGTCTCTCGTCGTCTACTTAGAAGCAAAAAAGAATTTTAAACCTTGAAATTTAATGGCAATATTTTTTCAAATTAAAAAAGAAAAAATCAAATCATTTATTTTTTTCTCTCTTCGTAAATCAAATTTAATTTTTTTCTCTTTCTTATGATGAAAGTCATCATCTTGTAATTGATTAATCTCATAATTGATAATTATCTCTCATTTCGAATAAAATAATAATAATGAAAATACAGTATTTCTCTAATTACCGTTCGTCCGTTCAACAGGTTTGTATGCTCATTTTGAAAATGTTCTAGAGAAGAACACTTTCTTTTTATTGAATTAACTTAAGAAGTTATTTGACAGTCAAGAATATAGAAGGAAATATATCTTAATCCGTCCGTCCGTCCGTCGGATTTCACGGAAAAAATTTCACAGGAATTCACGTAAATTCACACTTTTGAATCGAGTGGTTATTGATGAGTTCGGTGAATTCGTGTGAATAGAATGAAATGTGTCAAATTAATAAAGTGAGGTTATGATAACCGCAATATTTTTTAATTTATTATTTTTTCAATATTTCCGATTGTTTTCGATAGAAAATCGCTCAAAATTGAAAATAAAATAAATTTTTATTTAAAAAATATAAAAAACATTTACAATTTTGTTATACAAAATATAAATATTGCAGTAATTGCCAGCAGATACTATTCATCACTATCTCACATATTTGAATGAAATCGCCGTAGAATTCACCGGAATTCATTCGTTTGTAGAAAAATTCAGTTAATTTAGATATTATTATAGAACTCAGTCGTTGAAAATTTTGAATTAAGCCCCTAGGTCTAACGCATACGAAACGGATGCACGATACATATTCCCCTTTCACTTCGTATGTTCGCTGGTATAGTGTGTTACCGGCAATAGCGTCAACGGCAGCACATACGAAGTGAAAGAGGAATATGTATCGTGCATCCGTTTCGTATGCGTTAGCCGCACGAGTTCAGCATTTCTCAGCTATATGCTGAGCAGCAGCAAATCATGATACTCTGGTTGCATTATAAACAATGAACGCAGCGACTCCACAATGTAGAGTCCATATACATTGATTAAGTTCATGAAGAAAGGCCAACGATTTCTGCCTCGTTGACATGAATAGCTATGACACAGTTGAATGGGTAAGAATAATCATGACCTCCAAACATTCTTTAAAAAAATACTGATACAAGACGATGAATTAAAATAAATGAGATACTAACTCGCGTTTAAAATAAATCTGATACTTGAAAGATATTGAAAATAAAAGTGGTATGTATCACATTTATTTTCAATTCGTTCAAGTATCAGATTTATTTTAACCCGACCGCCTTTATACCTAGGAAACCTCCTAGGGTCGAGAGACCTTTCCAACAAGACAATAATAAAAAATTGCTTTTGAAAAACACCGCTGTGGTGACCATCCGTGGAAAGCAACCAGAAAATAGAAAAACTTGACCCTAAGGGGCCTAGGGATGTAACCCTACTAAAACAGCCAATTTGGGAAAAGTGCTCATACACTTTTTTACTCCTCTTGAGCTAGTGAATCTGTAGTAGAGAGATTAGCATGGAATTGTGAATCACCCTGTATAATACTAGATAAACCATGGGGCGGAAATGAATGAGACGAAATTTTCTCTCTTATGGGCGCAGCCATATTGAAAATTTTGTATGCGCTTATATGTAAAATTGGTGGCGCCACTGGTACATTTGATGGAAAAAGCGTGCGAGAACACAGAGTAGCCTTTGCGCTCTTCGTCTCTGTGTTTGTACAGGCGGAGTCGTGCGTTTGCATTGTAGCGTGCACGCAACGAAATAAGACTTATTTCTAAGTATTATAAATAAATATCTTACTATAAATATGCCGCGGTAGTCCCTGGGAAAAAGAAGAACATGTTTATATGTAAATTACATAGGCATTTCCAGGCCATGAAATAAACACATTTTAAATTACCACGTGACAATTGCAGTGAAGTTGGCTACCAATATAAACATTTAATTAAAAAAAACGATGAGAATTCACACACTTTCAAACCATTTGGACGGACGGACGGTAACTAATCAAAAACACAATCGGTAGTTTTCACAATTGGTATCCACCAAAACGGGGGATGCTATTATTCGTTTGTAAACCCGAAAAAAATAACTCTTTTCTTCTAAAAGAACACTTTCAAAATAGTCATACGAATCTCTTGGACCGACGGACTGTAATTAGAGATATATTTCGAACTCTTCTATTTATATTTCCTTTTTATTCTTTTATTCGCAATAAGAGATAATCAAATACAATATAAAAAAAAGAAAAAATTGAATTTGATTTATCCATAGAAAAAAATAAATGAGTTAAGGAAAATAAAAAAATGTAGCCCTTAAAGTTCTTTTTTGCTTCTAAGAAAACGTCTATTTTGACGGATGGAAGCATTGTTGACCTTCGAAGCTTTCTGAACAGATGAACCCGCACCATGTTCGTTTGTTGCATGTTTTGAATCATTTTTCGGTAACGTTTTATTATTTATTTTTTTTTATTTTTCCTTCTTTAGTTGCAACGGAAGCTTTTTGTGGGTCCTTTTGCTTGTTGCCTTTTTTTGGTTGGCGCCCATCACCATCAACAACATTCGGCGCACTACGCTTTTTAGTTGTTTTCTTTTTGCTTGCATTTTTGACTTTCTTAGCCGAATTTTTGCCGGATGGACGAACGGACGTATCGATATGAATGACGGGCGATGAATGATCTTTTCTTTTATCGCCTTGATGGACCTTAATGCGTTTCGTTTCATTGACGGATGAATCGTCATCAGGATTTTTCTTCTTGCGCTTGTGGACCGTTTTTTCGCTTGAGACGTTCGCAGCCGCCTTGTTTTGTCGTTTTTTATCTTGAACTTTCTCTTGTAATGAATGGACGGACAGATCGTCGTCATCACTCTCACTTTCGTCACTACGGCTTTCGTCACTACGGTGAGACGAATATGTGTTCGATAGATCGGTATCAGAATCTTCGACCTCAGATGTGATTTCGCTCACGTGGCAGAACGAAGATTTGGTGGCTATGTCTGAATCAGAATCGCTGTTGTTACAATTTGCTGACTTCTTTGGCGTTCGTTTTCCGGTCTGTCGATGGATGGACGGACGGCTTTTTTTGAATGGAATAATCTCTTCGTCAAAACTATTCTCAGTGTTCTTCTGTAGATGGAAAGATAGAAGAATCTATATTGTTAGATACCTTTTCGTTTGGTTTTTATTTCTTAACCTTAAACATTTTTTTTGTCTTTATCAGAATCTCAACTTGAACTTACTCGTTTTTGCTGATGGACGGACGGACGCTTGTTGTTTCCACCTTTATTTACTTTGATTGTATCGGTTTCATTTG
>NW_022200104.1:0-2315 GCF_009176525.2 Contarinia nasturtii | reverse complement strand
TAAGAAGTATTTTTCATCTCCTTCATATTGTGATTTGGTTAAATCACATCTCCACTGTGTTATGAATATGAATGCAATCACTTTGCTTGCTATTGGTTGAATGTCATTCGGTTTGGAGGCAGTAGTCAGATTCATGGAAGAGAATGCATACTCAATTCCATCGATATACACGAGTATATTTTGAACTTATTTTTTTGTTGTTGTTTTGACGGTTTGTTGATGAGTCGTTCGTTGACAAAGACAAATCACTCTGTTTGTTTAATATTCACTTACATTTAACCTCCTCTGCAGACTCTTTCTTCTACATTTTTCGTTGTTGTTTGCATTTTGTTCGCGTACCACATAACAAAAAGCATAGACATGTATTTTGATGCTGCTGCTGTCGTCGCTGATGATGATGATCAAAACATTGCCCATTTGCTGTCCTCTTTTTACTTCTGGTCTCTCGTTTAACCATTTATTACTTCGTCAATGCGCCCAGTTTATTTGGATCGTTTTAATGAAAGTTAATATTGATTGATCGTTTCGCTTTGATAAAGTAGCTAATTCTGTCCAATTTGAGTGTATCTTTCTTGACAAAACCAGAGAAAAAAACTCCTAAACGAACGAACGGAATTGAATTGACAAAAAGTATGTGCACGCGGCGTGAATATTCATGAGTGTGAAAAACTTTCAAAATCGAAACGAAAAAATTAACTCTGATTGCCAATGACTATGTCATTCATTTGTATGATGAATTCTTTATCGTAATTCAATCGATGATTGGTCAAATTGTTGTTTTACCACTTTTAATCCCTTTTGACTGCTCGTACGAATAGAAAACGAAAGAGAAATAACCAATTCTCGATTAATGAACCACTTTTGTTTTCATTCATTATAATTCAATTTCGCGTCATATAATTTTTTTTTTTGTATATATTCATTTGTTTGATTGCTCGACCCTTGTTTTACGACCTCTCACACTCTTTCACTGTTTATTTTTTTTTTCGTAATTTGCGAGATGGAAAATAATTCAACTCAAATTTATAGAGCACGCGCGTAGAAAATATATTTTCCAGCAATAATTTCTATGGAAATTCGTTTATTTAATGCAAAAATGAAATGATGATTTGTTACAGCAAATTGGATCACTGGAAATTTACATTGTTAACATGATGCAATGTCAATATTCTCCCAGATAAAATATGTTAAAAAGTAAAAGTTTTCGAATTCAACTCTTGATTCAACCGCATTCAAAAATTCGAGAGAGAGAGAGAGAGAGAGAGAGAGAGAGAGAGAGAGTGAGAAGGGCGCGCGCGACACTAAAATATTGAAACATTTGAATGTGGTATGCGCGGTTCGTTTGAATGGCTTAAAATGCAACAAAATCCAATTTTCGTATTAATTCAACTGAAATGGCGGTTATATTAATTGATTGAATAAAATGTGCCTTTTAATTTACCCATGCTGCTTGTGCTTATTACAACAAGAGAAAGAGCGATTGTGCGTGCGCGCGAGCACGCTTCAAAGTGCGCATCATTGTGTTAAAGCGAGAACAAAATGAATTTATTGCCATTTACAAAATTCAGTAGCCCGAATGCAAAAAATACGCTGCAAATGTTTTATTCGATTTATTAACCAATTAGCAATGCAAATGTGCATGAGCCAATATGAAATATAACAATCGCTCTCTATCCCTCATCATGTAGAATAAATCTAAATTGCCACATTGTGGCTCACTCTTTGTATATATATGTGTGTGTGTGTACGTGTATACAATCGACTCTTGATATTATTGGAAGCGCATTTTTGTTTGTTGCGATGGGCAATCAAACAATGTTAACAACCCGTTTTAAAGCGGAAAGTGTGCCGCTCATTATAACCAAGAGAAATATGTGTGTATGTATGTTTTCACAGTCAACTGAATCCAATTAAGTGTGGGTGGTTCGACGGGCAGCTGACACAAATACATACAATAATCGGCGAAAAAAAATCATTCTAAATGATTGCGACAGTTACATATATTTTTGAGAAAGGAAAGCGAATTCAACGACGATGACAAACAAATTATTTTCGTTTTTTACGGTCAAAAGGTTCTGGTGTTTCCAATCAAATTGCTGATTTGAATATTGAATTTGACGTATGGTATTTTTTTTTCCAAAACATTATAACGGAAAATGAAGAAGAAGGAAACAAAAGAAACGAAACCAGAACCAAACTCATATTTGGCTTCACTTAATTATATGTGATGCAAAGGCAAACGACGACCCGAAGTGATAAGACCGAAACCACTTCAATTACTTTAATATGCATTTCGAACGCGTTGGAAAAGACAT
>NW_022200103.1:0-1609 GCF_009176525.2 Contarinia nasturtii | reverse complement strand
ATTGTTCCGCGGAGGGAGTATCATATGGAGAAATCCATAGGAAGTTTCATTTACTCATTAAAGGTAGCGTATATGAATGGTATGTTCAATACCGATCACGATTCAAAAATTGGCCAGAACTGAAAGAAGGTCTCATAAAGCAATTCACGACTACTCTGACAGCGTTTATGAAAGCTGCTGAGCTTGCTAAAAAACGTCAAGGAAAGGACGAACGAGCTATGGATTATATAGCATCAGTATTGCGCGATTTTGATTCGCTAGACGTTTATGATGAGCAAGAACGGATTTCGATTATTCAAAACGGTCTTCACGACAAATTAAGAGAAAGAGTCATTGGACGTAAATGGGAAAGCGTTCAGGAAATGGATTTACATCTCCGAACAGCTGAAATGGCCGATGAATTAAGAAATAAAACGGAAGTGAAAGCCTCAACGGCTATATGAACAGGTCGATTCAAGTTCTGAAACAGCTGAATGTTGTGCTATTGGTAATAATCAGAGGTTTAGAAACCTTCAACCAAAGAATTATGTGAAACAAAACACGAACTCGGGTAAATTGACAAAGAGTAGCAATGAAACCGATAAGGTCGCATATAAAGGAGCTTGTTTTAATTGTAGATCAAACGAGCACCGATTTTTCGATTGCGATAAGGCCATTACTAGGATATTTTGCTTTGATAATCATTTAATATACAATTTTTAATTTAATGGTATTAAAAATAATACCCAAATGGTTTTTAGCTCACTTAAAAGTAGCATTTTATATTGATTTTCTTTCATCAATAATAATCATATGTTTTGTTAAAATGATATTCTTTCACCAAAATAACAATTACATTTCTATTGGTGAGATCTAAAAGAACGCAAGTGTGTTCGACTTTGTCGCAATAAAGGAATGTATGTTTTGCGCCAAGTAAATTTTGAAAAAAGAGAGTATGTATTACGGCTGAATCAGTTATTGGAAAAGGAATGCATGTTTCGCACCAGATAAATTTTGAAAAAAGAGAGTATGTATTTGGCTGAATCAGTTGTTGGAAAAGGGATGCATGTTTCAGTTTTGTTGGTTTGGATAAAAGAACGTAAGTGTCTTTGTTCTGGAAGTGGGCTTTAGTGGATCCTCAGGATCATCAGAACCGCTCCCAGTTCTGGAAGTGGACCCTCAGGATGGGCCAGGGCATTGTAAAACCCTACCATCACTTACAATGGCAAATAATGTAAAAAACTGCATGATGGCGCCATCTCTATGTGCTCATGAAAATTAGAACAAAAAGTAATTGTTTGAAGTTTGAATACGGAATCATTTGTTGTGACGTCTGTCATTTTACGCTCGATAAAGATATACCGTGTAAATTGAACAAAAACCGATTTATTATTTGTATTTGGTGAATTTGTGATGGAAAATAAATTGAAATTACTTTGCACAGTTTGTGTCATCGAAATTAACTGCGAGGACGTTGCATATCACATGGTTTTTCTTCACACAAAATCAGTTGACATTTTTGACTTTTTCGCACCAAAAAAAAAAATGTTTTAATTGCCTTTGGTGCTCGTTTGGATCGCGAGTTCAATGCCAAGCACATAGAGATGTCGCTCGGAACGTGAAGCTCAAA
>NW_022200102.1:0-3594 GCF_009176525.2 Contarinia nasturtii | reverse complement strand
ATGTTGCAGTATTATTTGGAGAAAAATAAGAGCTACTCTTTCGCCGCAACGATTCATATGTATTGTTGTATTATTTATCAAATGAAATAAAAAATAATATAAAATGGCTTAAATTGAATGTAATAAAAATTTTCGAAGGCGTTGTCTAGCATTCATTGCTGCTGTACCAGTGGTGATGGCGGCACAGATGACAATACCGGAATTTGTGTAGCTACGTTTACGGCACAATGGGGTGGAGGAGGCAATGAAAGCGCTGGAAGTGGTGCTGGTGATGAAATGTGACGCTGTGCCATTGGTAATAATGATTTTTTCAGAAACAAAGAAATTAATTTAATTTTTTGTGTGATGGCTCAGATATGTCTTCTTTTGAGTTCGTTACTTTAGTCAATTCAAATATGTTGTGAATGGCTACTATTACTTCATATATTTGAAATTAGTGTCATTTTGTTCGCTCATTTTCATATCAATAATCTCTAGTGATAATTGGGTTACATTTTGAGTGAAGAAACGCAAGCCCGTTGAGTTTTTTTCTCAAATTCCACAGTTGTTTTTGAAGAAAAACAACGTCTTGATAGTTCGGCAGTTTTAACAAGAATGAAAGCTTTATTCACTTAATTCAAACATAATAATTATTAACCTGTCATATGAAATTATGCATTGTCAACAGTTTTCTTGAAACCACCGAATATTAAATTGTTGGACGGATTAATTCGACTTATTATGTACTCCAAACAAAATGACTATTCAAACCAGTGTTGGTTTTTTGCTGTCTGAATAGCGCTAGACATTTGTAGCGTCTTTACAGCATATTTTTGTACCACAGACAGCGGCGTGCGCCGAATGCATCGAATCAACATCTGGGCAGCAATGTACAGACGCTGCGAATATCTAGCGCTATTCAGACAGCAAAAAACCTTCACTGAACCAACTGATCATATGACCTTCTTTTGTAATTAGCATATAGCCGCTCAAACTTAGTACGAAAATGGGCCGCTCTTATGTTATTGACAAGTACGCCGTTAAATGTCATTACTCACTCCTTCTTCTTAAATAAAACGTTGGACACGACGAACGTGTATCAGAGTAAATTAATTATTTCTGCGTTTATTCTATAGAATCAATAAAGTTTCACGCTTTTAATTGAATGAAAATTTTATTCGTGCTTTGGACGTAATTTTTGTGATACATTGTGTTATGTTGTTTAATCTAGATGCCTTAACTGCTATCTTAATATGGGGGAATTCTTATCTTGGTATATCTATAGACTATATTATTGCTAGTATGGGAATTTTCCAATCTCAGCTGAAATATACAGCCCAGGCAATCTTACTGTGTGTTCAAGCATTTTATTGAAACACCACTCGTCGTCATATTCATTGTAATTAACAGTATATCTCAAGTTATCAGCGCTAATTTTTTGACCGTTGAGTTTTTCAAAAGAATTGACTGTAAATTCTTTTGTTTTAAATACGATATAACCACGTTCGTTGAATGGCACTTCGAATATATATTCAATTTGGTCCGAGTCGACATCGTTATTGCCCCCCTTCGCCCCTGTAACCCCCATAACGTCGTTTTGGGGGGGGGGGTTCTTTGTTAATGTAAAATATCGAAAATTTGAATATATCACTTATCGATAGTAAATGGCGATTTTTTTCTTTCCCCTTTTTTGGGATTTTAGGGGAGGGAGAGCCCCCTTCATACCAAAAATTTCATCCGATCATAAAATGATGCACTACAAAGTTATTCAGAATAAAAAAAAAAACAACTTTTTTTGGGTACCTCCCCTCAACCTCCCTCTACCCTCCAGGGGGTTGGGGGGTCTCCGGCCCTTCAAAGCTGATTTTTTTGCATTGAAACCTAAAAATTCGGAATCAGCATGCCAAAAATCTTTAGAAAATATAATGGGGGGCTCACAAATATGATGTTACATTTACAATTTAATTCGGTGCGTTTTCGATTCAGGATATTGGTCACCGTTACGATTCAGTGTTAGAAATGTATTTCGCGTAGAAAGCAAACCAAATGGATGACCAACTATATGATGAATTTTTATACTCACCCAAGTTCTTATTTAATTCAGCAATTTTCCACTGCGAATTTGGTAAGTCATTTTCTGTCTAAAGTATGCTGCTGTGTAAATGTAATTGGTCGATATCGGGTTAAAAATTCGGTAAACATACAGATGAAAACGCCACAGTCGTAGCCATTCTGTTGCGATTTTTGCTCGAATCACTTCACTTATTTTTGAAATTTTCGTGTAGAGACAATCTTTAACTGTTTTGAAGGTATTGATGATCGAATTCCTGACTGATGATCCTCTACTTCTTTCTAATTCTATTGAAAAGACACAAACTTGCGCGGCACTATTTACCAGATAATACATTTATGCTTTATTTGATAATTGAAGTGTTGACTTGAGATTTGGTAACTGATTTCGTTGACAAATTAATGATGAATGAGCTATGAATATAACTCCGATATTCAAATTCCCCAATTTAAAAAAATACTGCTGATGAAATAGATCGCATAGTGCGGTGTTAACGATATTAAAAATGTTGCATTTTTTTTATTCTAAGAATTGTTGTAGGCTAGCAGTGGCTGCAATTGGAGAAATGATGACTTCGTGTATCTATTATTTGCTATTTTCGTTGTTTCTTTTTCCAAAATTCTAATGAATTTAGTTCATTAAAAATTGCAAACTAACTGCATTTTGTTGTTCTTCTTACGCGATTTTTGAATTGCAGTTTGACTTATTCGCGTTTATTATTATTCCCAGAAAAAAAAATTGTAAGTTTATTTGTAATTTCCTAAGCTGAATCACTTATCAGCTCCCCTCTCTGTTGAACCGTAGAGCCACATGCTCACCGGTTCGATCGATTCAAAGGAACTTCTCAACCAAATGTTGAGCCGATTTAGTAATAGAAGCAGAGTGTTTCATTTACTAAATCGGCTCAACACTTTTCATGCGGTTTGTGCGTTACTTGACAATTTATTGCAGGCGCACGCTCGCTTTTCTTACACTTTATGACTTTTCTCATATCAATGGTTTGATTAAGATTTCAGCGCACATAGCCTAAGAGCAAGTTACTCTGCTTCAGTTGGCTACGGTTTTGTGTGTTAAGAGTTTGATACAGCTGCTGAAGGAAACTGAAATCAACAACTAATTGTTTGGGATTGCGTCTGATTGTCTAATAATTACTATACTAAAATAATAATATACAATCTTCATATATAATATCGATCGTGGCAATAGAGATGATTGTTGGGTACCTATAGCTCCGGCTCATACAGTTGAGTGAGGATTTTTAAATTTTGCCACGACAATCAACGTTGAAGTCACTTTTCAATTTATCAAAAGAGTGCTTCATTAATATGTTAACGAAAATTGCACCGCCCAATCTTGAATTTCCGTTGGTGCTTTGGACAAAATATGTGAATGATTTATCCATAGTTATAACGGCAGTATTAAATGTACCTCCACCTGTCCAAATAAATAAATAAATGTTATTTTATATGTACAATTCGAAATCTGTTCGGTTTTCAAGTTCAGTTTCATTGCAGCAGCCAAATGAATAAATTTCGGTTTCGAAA
>NW_022200101.1:0-2101 GCF_009176525.2 Contarinia nasturtii | reverse complement strand
AATTTCTCTAGTACGTCAAAAATATTGCATACGTCAGATTGACAGCATGATCGAATAACTGAAATGTGTTTACGTAAATGTTTCAAGTTGACACTTTCAACGTGTATATTTGAAGCAGGCACTAGCGTATACGTTTTCAGTAAGAAATCTGTCATCAAATCTACATTTCCGATTGCAATTCGTAAATTGTAGTTAATACAGATGAAACGTGCTTGGTTACGTGCCATTGAATATATTTTTATTTAAAAATGAGAAAAAGCGTATTTAACTACATATTTTGATACATTTTAGTTCAACACTATTCAATTCGTTTGAATTTTATTTTAATTAATTATTTCAATATATTCAAGAATAAATGCTTACTAAAGTATATACGTGTACAGTGCTAATTCTGCTATTTATTGCTAATTTTGCTATTTTCTTCATGTAAATTTCCCTATTTTTTTGCTAATGTGCTAATTCTAATTCGCATGGATATCCCCTAGGTGGTAATTGCGTATTTTATTGAGAAAGTTCAAAATAATATTTGTTCGATTTTTCAAGTGGCGTAAAGTTTGAGACCAAAAAATATGTTTCAACTTTGGCAACGAAATATTCTTTAATTTAATAGCAGAAGTAGCCAAGAAAAGATTTTTCACACTTTCATGATGAACCCATTTGTACGACATTTGAAAGTATTCTATTTTGTAACAAAACACTATAAAAAATATGTCTGACGTTAATTTTGCCATAAAAATTATTTTTGAAACACTTTTCATAACTAAAGTCACAAAAATTTGGATTTTTGTATGGGAGCCATGTCTGTATGCTACCTTAATGGCATGAAACTTTGTAAAGGTTATTTTTTTTTTGAACCAAAAATTGAAAATTTTGTATGAGAGGTACCCCTAATTTTATGAAATCTCTTCAAACTTTCAGAATGTTATTTTTTTGTGTAAAAAATAGTCTGTGCAAAGTTTCACGTCATTAAGTTAGCATACAGACATGGCTCCCACACAAAAATTGAATTTTTTTGTGATTTTTTCAAGGAAATTGTATCAAAAATTGATTGTATCCAAAAAAAAACCAATACATATTTTTGAGTGTTTAAGTCTACATTAAGTATGACTTTTGGACGAAAATTGGACTCTTTTTCATAGGTATCACTCCAGGCATGACATTTTTTTCCATCAACCAAAATCGCTCAAAATCTAATGATTTCTATTCCTCGCGACCCCCAATCATCCCGTGAAGTCAGATTTTTAATAACTTTTCTGGGGGGTGAGATAATCGATGGACAAATTTTGCGTACGACGGACAACGTACGACGTACGACGGACAACGTACGACGTACGACGTGGAACAGACCCACAACAACCATGCTCAAAACGGCCTGATTCGGGTTCTCTGACCTCAGAAATGTCCAGAAAACATGTTTTTGAGGTTTCGTAAATTTTGACCTATTGCAATACTTTCCCCTTTCACACTAGGTGTGTGCGGAAAAGTAATAATAAGATGTAAAGCAAAATGAAACAAATGAATTTGATTCGATCGGGATTCGATCACTTTATTGTAATACTTGAAACATAATGGAAAATTATTTGTAATCTTTTAAAAATCTCTTCCAATATCTTTGAAATTACCGCGCGATATTAATCCACTAGCGATGATCTAGTCCAAAATATAGATGAAATATATATGATGAAATTCAAAATTTGGCTGTTGAAATCAGATTCAATGTTTTCGATATACAAACGCAATATTCGAAGCTTTGAGACCATAAACGGCTTAGTTGAAATGAACAATAGATAAAAATATCTTGTCATTTACAAAATGAATCTTTTGGTCACCAAAACTGTGGAATCGATCTGTTGGCACAGACAGTCGGAGAAGCATTCATTCACTAACCGAAGAAAGTCAAACTCGTAATCACATTTCATGTCCATAGCCGTCAATAAGGGATTTGATCGGAGTAGTTTTTCAATTGCTCACAGTTGAATCTTCAATTCGGAATCATTGATGGACACCCGTCTCATTTTAGAAAAATGTTCTGCCAAAAACTGGGGCTGAGATGATTTGTACTTCAAATGTTCAATACTTTGAATGGGTCAGAATAAAAATC
>NW_022200100.1:2677-4940 GCF_009176525.2 Contarinia nasturtii | reverse complement strand
TTTATCGAAATGTATAATTTTACCCATTTTAAAAAACCAATTTGAATATTACTTTTAATCTAAACGTTTATTTCAATATATTAGTTTATATAAACGTTTGACAGCTAAAGTCGGCTTTCTGTTCATTACACTGTAAAAAAAATTGTGTGTACACTTATATACACATATTCACCACCAGCTCAAGCTGCATATAATCATATTTTATCTTAATAGTGTGTAGCAACAAGTACTTGAGACGTGTCTTCATTAAGTTTTATCTGTTCATTGTTAAGATATAATTCAAATTTATTTTCATAATGGAAAAATATAATAATAATCTCAAGAATTTTGGAATCAAGCCATGTGTGGTAAAACTGGAAAGAGTTTTTTTCTCGAAAATTAGAATTGGATGTAGAGCAACATCCTCTGAAAATAACACCAAATTGGTATGCAATATTAGGCAAGATGAACTCAATACATTTACCATTAAAATCAAAAGAAAAAATGCCCATCGAATGGATAACGACCAAATTAATCCAATAAAAAGGGTAAAATTTGCTGGAAATGTTCATGAACAAAGTCCTAGGAATGATGATTTTATTATATCTGCAAATGGTTCGTATATATAAATACCATAAAAATAGTTAGGTTATGTAATAAAAAAAACTAATTTATATGTAACATGTCTCATATAGACTCAGTACGAAATCATCAAAAAAAATCCGGAGATGATCATGATCATGTTGGCACTTTTGATGACCAAATAAAGACACGGTCTATGTCTGGAGCACTAATTAGGCTCAATGAAGTAGCTTCTGAACGGTATGATCGGAATTTCAATTTAAAAGCATCGAGAAATGGTTCGTATTCATATTATATGATGTTTGAACATATTTATTTACACAGTGCACATGAATAAATGAGGATTAATGTGAGAAGGAATCCATTTAAAAATAAAAGAGTGACATTTTTAATTTCTGCATACAATAATTCTCACCTATTGATATGGAAATGAATGTTAATTAGCATATTAACACATTTTTATCGTTCATGAACTGCAGAAACATCTCATGATGAAATCAAAAGACAGCCAACATCGTCGAAACATCAGGCAATAGCTACAGTCAAAAAATCGCTACCAAAACATGCAACGAGTGTTCAAATTGGTGACGTTGTATTATGCAAAATGAGAGGTTTTTGCCATTGGCCATGCTGCGTAATCGAGCTCAATCATGATCTAATAAACGTTAAATTTTTTGGAGATAACACAACACATAAGACGAATATCAAAAACATCTTCAAATTTGGAGAGTGTTCTGATCTTATATTGGCCAATCTTTCGACTCAAAAAAACCAATTATATTCTAAATCAGTTCAAGAAGCAGAATTAGTTTTAGGAGTGCCTTCGGAAAATTCAATTACAAAACGAGTTAAAATTATGTATTAGTTGTCGTTATATATATAACAATGGACTCCAGCAGATAAATGCATTCTTCATGACGATTTCATTATTATAAATACTATGTATTTTTCTGTTCTTATTTTCGAAACGCTTTTTGAATTTCAAAGTTTAATTAAGATATTCGAATTTAATTTACAATTGTTAAATAATTCATTTTATAAAAATTGCATTTATTTTTGATTAAGCATGCTTGTGCATATCTATAAAGTCAATCCATTCACATAAATGAACAATATTTTTTTTTCTTTTCATACAATTGTTGCTTTATAAACAGTATATAATCAAAATTTTGAATGTGTTAATTTCTGTCCAAGGGCCATTGCTACTAATTGTGCACCCCTCGTTTGTGCATGTGTTGGCAACCGACCATTAATTGGAAAAGGATTTAAGGATGGAATCGATTTTCTTTGTTGTGGCATTTTGTTTACGGTACTATAACCTTGGCTGTAAAAATAAAAAAAAAGTATATTATAATATGCAAAAATGTTACAATGGCGATAGCGTCTTATATATAAACAGTTTTAAATGTGTACTCACTCATTACTTTGGAAGTCGTCGTATTTTGGTAAGCTCCAAACACGCCTCTGACTAGGCAGGTGTTTATAGACACTGGACTTTTCATCATTATTGCCTTGTACCAAAGCATCTCGTAGACCATGGTCACTGTTTTGATTAAAAATACTGTCCGATATCCGATTTATTGATGGTTTTTGAACATGATTTACGTAACTCGGCGCAGCCAATTCGTCGATTGAATGAATTTCAGTGCTATAGCCACCTACATTTGCTCGTGGACCATGGTCACTGTTTTGGTTAAAAATA